>NW_020860793.1:100684-400684 GCF_000972845.2 Larimichthys crocea | reverse complement strand
CACATTTTTTCCCTGTTAAAAGGGTTTTTGTGGGCAAGTTTTTCCTCACTCGAACCGAGGGTCTAAGGACAGAGGGTGTCACTCCCTGTACAGATTGTAAAGCCCTCTGAGGCAAATGTACTTTGTGACTTTGGGCTATACAAATAAAATTGATTTGATTTGATTTGATGCGTTCATTGTTGGTTTCTGTGTGGGATTCATTGACGATAAGAACAAATCCAAAATATGAGCATGAGGATTTTAAAAACATCAACTCTCTGGGAGACAATCAGAAAATCAATCAGCTTTATCCTGTTTTACATAATTTCTGTCCAACCTTCCACCTCTTCCTCTTCTCCTTTTTCTTGTCAAAGCCAAACAGGAAAAACACAGCAGCGCTGTCGCCTCTGCCAGCGAGCTTCACGCATTAGCAGAGAAATTTGGGCAAGGATAGATACAGCCCCGATGGCATGCCTGATTTTTGTTCCTCTAATTGGCATAGCTTATTAAGTCACAGTTCACAGCGGAGAAAAAAGGGGGTTGCTTTAATAATATCCCCTCTCCCATTTGATTTGATGCACTTGTACCGAGACAGATAACGCGCTTCAACGCAGCAAGCGACGCCCCCACCGCCACCCTCTTGTCTCTTTCCAGTCAAATCTGCCTCCGTTACGCCTGTCACTCAAAAAACACCCCGGCTGATCGCTTTAAAAATAGAGATGGAGAGCAGGATCCAGTCGCTTAATACCTCACCCTCCCACCTCTATGCCTTTGAGGCTGTTAAATTGTCTCGTTTCCCCGGCAAGGGGATGCAGAACGACTCACAAAAACACCCAACCATGCTCTTAATTGTGGTGCGGATTAGGGATTAATAGGCGTTTTTAGCCATAATGGCAAATATTATTAGCCCCATTTGCTTTTCTAATGCTAATAATGACTCTGCTAATAATGGCAGTGATTTCAAGGTTAGCGTCTGTGAGAACTCTGCATGGATTTGTGTTTTCTTTTTTTTTTTTAAAGCTCAAGAGATTGACGTGCCGCTTGCTTCGACGGGCCGGCTCGCTACCGAGTCGGCGCTCCATATGTTTTCCCCAAAGACGATGCTGAGATGTGCTGAGCTGGGCTGAGCTGTTAAGTTTAGATTAGTTTATATTTTCTTAGTTTGGTCTCTTCTTTGATTTGAGTTGTTTAGTTTGGCTTGTTAACTCTTTATTGTGGTTGGTTTTTAGTGTTTTAGGTTTTACTCTGAGCAGAGTAAACCCCTTGTTTGTGGACCTGCTTTGCATTTAACTTGATTGGTGGTTCAGGTTTCAGGTTTTAGTTGCGTCTCATGTTCTTCAACAAATTTACAATTAATCAAATTAGCAGAATCAAGCTGACACAATGATGGGACCTTTGGCCTCCTTGGAATCTGACATCCCAGGTGCAGACCCAGCAAATCCAGACGCAAGTTTGAGTTCAGCTTGAGTTTGTTTCAACAGATCTGTCCTTGAATTTTAAAAAAGTTTTATGAGGTGAGATCTCCGTAGTTTACTGTACTATAGCCTTTAATCTGTTGACGTTTAGCTTGTTTTAATTATACCTCCCAGCAGTGTGGCAGTCACGACCAACTAAACCGAGACCAAGTCAAGTCCAAGACAAGACATTGTACTTAGGCAACTAATGTTAATGAAAACTCTTTGGGTGAAGCTTGGTTGTTGCATCGCCTTGAAGTATTTACGAGCCGCTGTGTGTTCTTTTGGACGCTGTGCTGTAGATGAAGTCTTTGTAATTTAGGAAACCAAATTTGAAATCTGAAGATGAACAAATAATTCATACAATGCACAGGCAATGAAGTGATATTCCAGTAGATTTGGTCTTTACTGGTCAGTTCTCTTTGTCTAAGCGCAAGACAAAACAAAAGTAAAAATGCAGTCGATTCCCAGACGAGACCAAGGCATTAAAAAGTCATCCCAGTAATCTTGGTTTTAGTAATTTGCAGGTTTAAAGTTTGCCCAATTTGGTTTGAAAGGTTCAGACGTGTCAAATCTAAATTTAAATTTAAGCTTTGTCTCTCTAGGGTTGATGACAGTTGATGTCTGTGTTTTGCTCTGAAGCACTTTGCAATAAGTTGACTGCATGTCAACAGGCAGCCAATGTTTAATTGCTGGTCTTCATCTGCGTTTGGCTGGAGTCAGAAGTGAAGCATCTGTTGTACACCTGCAGCAGGTTACCTGTCAGATTTGTATGTTCAAAGAACAGTATAAACCAATCATTAAATGTGGAGAGCGGTTAGGAAGACGGACAGCAAAATGACACAGAGGAAGAGGTTTCTATTTCTTTTAATAGCTTGAATATGAACAAAGTTCATATCAACTCATTTTCTACACATTTTATGAAAACTTGACTTTCACCTCATTATTCAACCTGTCTTCACTGTGCATAGAGTGAAGTATGTGTTGTAATAATGTTATTTCCAGTTGACATATTGTAGAGGACGTGGTAGCGGTTACTAGGAGCAGTGAACTGTTTCTGTTGATTAAATATATCCCAATTTAAGACTTGTTGTTTCTGTCGGCCTAAACCAAACTGCACAGCTGTGTTCATCTCATCCACACTCTCCTGCCACTGAAACAGGAAGATGACATAGCCTTTTTAATTCTGCATACAAAGCCATTATTGGCTTGATTGCAACAATCGATCATAACTGGATGAGAAATCAAAGATGTGGGGAGAGAGGTTTGCAACCAGGCTGCGTTGCAATGCTCACTAACCATAGCTGACTACCATTGATCATAGATAGCCTACAGAAAAGAAAGGTAAAGAAAGATGGCCTGACCTGGGCAGTGTCATTTTGTTTTTGTGGTTGCTTTTTACTGGCAAACTGTGAAGTCAAGAATGATTTCATGATTGCAGACACAGCCTTTGTTTAGTTGTCCTTGTAAAAGAGTTCAACTGACATCTGCCAGCCATCACAAACCAGTATCTTTAGCCACGGTGATATGGTTCCTTCATGGAGGGTTCTTTTTTCTCTGTTCATTAGAAAGTTTAAATGAGTTTGTAAGTAAAGTAAAGCAACGATTTTGATTTCTTTGTCTTTGCTTACAATGCTCCACCATTGCTAGCATTAATCTAGCTTTTAATTATCCATGCTAGTGGCTAGCTAGCTTTAGCGATGGAACAGTCAGTCAGCTGGTCTACTTCTTTGGTCCAGACAATGACATTTGGTCTAGATCAGGGGTCGGCAAATAAGTTTGGACCCAGGCCAATTTTTTTTCTGACAATTCCATCGCGGGCCATGACCATGCTTTGCGGGGGGGATTCATTTGCTTCTATGTGCTGTTATTACACCCACTGCGTCTGTCATGAAACAGGCAACCTGCCCTAGCAACCTGCCGTAACTAATGTATACAGCAGCGCAGATCTGCAGCTGATGTGCATTCACATTCATATTTTAGGCTATTTGATATTTGAGCCGACCTTGTTTGGTTTTGTTTTTTTTCATTTAATGAAACACATTTGTTCACGTTGTCCGTTACAAGAGGGACACAGGACACTTTTATTTTCCACAGGTTACAGCGCACGCACGTGCCAATTAGTGTTCCAACCTATGCGTCAAGTAAAGAGGCTGCGAGGATGTTCTGGCTGCTGTTTTGTCACGTTACTTATCAGCTACTTTTCAATAAATGTTGTGAAATCTGTGAAATTGTTGTTTTTTGACAGGAAACATGAGGTTTAAAAGATATATTTTAAAATATATATATATTTTAAAATAAATCAACGTCATCTAGCGGGCCAGATATAATTGATGGCGGGCCAGTTTTGGCCCGCGGGCCGCTAATTGCCGACCCCTGGTCTAGATATTCATGGTCCCCAGAGGATCAATCCTAAAGACTTTTAGACTTTTCATCAAGCACCACCATGAGGTTAAGGTTTGTGGTTTTGAGTTAAATGGTTGGCCATGAAATCTGATAGTTTGTTTCTTCTCCGCATGATCTGTTGTCATTAGGTCTTTATTTATTTAGGAGCAGATACCTGCAAAATGAACAGTTTTTCCGATCAGCCTCAGCTGCAGATTGTGTTCAGCGCTTATCAGCAGACATTGGCATGCTGAACATGATACACGTTTTATCTGCTAAACATCAGTATGAGAATTCAGGTCAAAGCATGGCTCCCTTTCAGCCTTTTTCAGTTATTAGTTACATTCACAACTGTCACAATCTGCTCATTTCCTCTTCTCCAATCTGCTCACGTCGACTGAATATCGGCCCCCCTCTCTGCAAGTCTTTGGCATCTTTTAGTGAAACCTCACCGCTCCGGGCCCCCCTCGTAAGTTAAAAAGCCCTTCTCCTCTCTCTGTGGTCGGTCTGTGACGTTGGCAAAGGTGTCGTGTGTTTCGGCGCCTGCTCCCACACCTGTTTGCTCGTAGCGGCGGCGGCGGCGGCACAATCGCAGTCACCGTGCCTAATTACCCAGTCCTTAAGAAATAAAGAGACAGGGAACGTCAACCAGCCTGCCTGGCAATTACAGCGGCGCTCAACACCTCTCCGAAACAAACACCACTCCAATTAGAGACAGCCAACTTATTCTGGGAGGCGGCCGCGTGTGTGTGTGACTGTGTGTGTGTGTGTGTGTGTGTGTGTTTGTGTTTATGCTTGTAAGTGTAAGTGTGTGACAAGCTAAATTGTTTTGGGAGTTTAATGTCGCCATCGGAACTTGTGTGTATGTCTGTGGTGTGTGTGTCTGTGAAGGTATGTAAGTGGCTAAAATGAAGGCAGAAGAGGTGTGTTATGGGAAAGTGGTGGCTGTTAATTGAGAAGACGAACGTTTGGGAATCAAAGTGTGTCGCAGTCGTCTTCGCCATCTCACCCTCACTGGTCTCCTTTACCTCCTTCATCTTATCCCTACTTCCTCTTTAGCCTCCTTCACTTCCTCCTCCTCCCTCTTCTTCCTCATTTCATTCTTTCATCTGTTAACCTCTCTTTACTTGTCAGGCTCCTCATGCTTCCCTACCTTCTTCATCACCTCCTTTTTGTTTTCTTCTTCATCATACTCTTCATCTTCCTTCTTCTTCCATTCAGTCACTTTGTCCTCTTTTTCATCCTAAACCTACTCCTTTTCCTCCTTCTTCTTCCTTAGCATGTACCTTTTCTCTTTCTCTTTCCTCTTCTTCCTCATCATTTTTTTTTTACCTCATCTTTTCTTTTTCTTTTATAGAACTGGACCTCATTTGCCTCATTTTCACTTTAACCCTTCAAATTAATGTCCTCCTCTTTCTCCTCGTCATCTGTCCTTCATGTCTATCCCTTCTTTCATCTTCTTTCATCCAGTCTTTTCTTGTCTTCTTCTTCTTTCTTTCTTTTTTCCTGTCCTCGTCATCTTTGTTCTCCTGCTGTTGTTCTCTCTCCACGCATTCATCCGCCTCCTCCTAGTCCTCCTCCGAAGTCTCCAGCTTCATCTACACCATCAAACTGTTGTTGACTCACATATTGTCCTCATAATGTTGCCAGTTACTGCGGACAAAGTTTTATTTATTTATTTTTGGGGACTCCTGTTGAGGCTCTTTCAGTGCAAAACATCCTGTGGTCACGTGAATTGTGCCTTAACTTTGTATTTCCTTCCAACCTTCAACGTTTATGGTTTCATCCTGCTCTTATTCCACGTTTCCTATTCCAGTTCCTCCTTTTTGACACAAAACACAGGCATGTCAGATCTGACCTCAAGGCTGATTGTATTTTTCAGTGTAAAGCATCCTGGATTGTTGTCGCTAAAAAGTAAAAAAAAACTGAGATGGGAAGGACAAGCAACTTTCAAAAGAGAGAAAAGGCCGCTTTTCACCGAGAACATAATGAAGCTGCCTTGATGAAAGTTACATCCGTACTGCAATTTAGGCATTTTGTGTTTTATGGAGGTCTTAAAGTGACAGGGAAAGTGGTCATCAGCTCCACTCTGCTGTCTGTTAAGGCTCTACAGCAAGCAGCAGATTAGCTTAGCTTAGCATAAAGACTGAAACAAGCGAAGCGCTCGCCTGGCTCCGTCCAAAGTTAACAAAATCGGCCTACCAGCGCCCCTAAAGCTCACTAATTAACACATTAACTGGGTACAGTAACTTCTTGGAGCCTCTGCTAGTTGCCTGGCAACTGCTTGGAGCCAAAAAACATTAGTTTGTACACATATGGCTTTAATAAACTTGCTATAATATGTCAATATGTGTTGATATGAGTTTTAGAGCTGCCTTTGGACGGAGCTAGGCTAGCTGTTTCCCCAAGTTTCCAGTCTTTGTGCTAAGCTAAGCTAGTATGTATCAGACAGAGTGTGATATCAGGAAGTGAATAAAGGAGTTTCCTAAAATATTAAATCCCAGTCAAAACATATTGTAACCGCTTAGAAATCACTGCAATGGATCTACGATTATAGCACAAAAAGAAAGTGTGGAGAAGCCGATAAATTATTAACTGTTCATGATGCAGCTTTGTCAAAATATTTGAATTATAGCCCGAAATAAAATATAATTAAAATTGAAGGGAAGCTTGGGTGTTGCCCACAGCTAACCATGGCAAAATTATATTCTTGTTGACATCACCCAAAGCATGATGGGAACACTGTTGGTGTGTGAATCAGTTTGGTTGAGATGAACTCTGGTGTGTGTTCCCGTTGAGTTTGGTTCATTTCAGAGAAAAGGAAGAGGAGGAAGAAATGGAGGGAAACAAGGTAGGATGTGATGAAGAGGGAGAGGAAATGACATCACATGGCATGCTGGAAGAAGACGTATGTTTGATGCAGTGTGTTTTCCTTCCATTCCTTTTGCCTCAAACATATTTTGCAGCTGACACCAAAACAAGATTTTTATGTTACATCACAGGAATTTGTCTTTGCACATTATGAATTAACAACATCCTGTTTCCTCCCCATTATCGTATACTTCCTCCATGTTTCCTTCTGCCCTTTCTCCTCCGAGCTGTTCACCTCAAACCGGAATGAAAGTGGACAAAACAAATTTGCCGGTGTCGCGTGCGTCGTCTTTGTCTGAATCTGTTTGTTAAAGTTGATGATGTGAGTTGACTTGCCAGAGACACACTGAACCTTCACACAACAGAGATCAGCGGGTTAAACCATCTGCTCCAGAGTTAGGGGTGGAGAAGAGGAGGGATGCAAGTGCGATGGTTCGTCCCGGCTTTTGTTTTATTCTCAGTCTTTGGCAGCGCTGGCACCAGAGTGGCACTGCCAAGTGCCTGTGTGTGTGTGTGTGTGTGTGTGTGTGTGTGTGTGTGTGTGGAGGAGATATATTTTCCAACCAACCCCCCTTTTCACACACTGCATGCACGCACACACACACGCACACACACATATACCAGTACTGACATACGTGCACAAACACACACATACACACACACACACACACACACACACACACACACAGACTGTAAATTGTCTGGAACACCCCTAGTGCCATCTGGTCTTGTGACGGGCCAGACAGAGTGTATGTGTGTGTATGTGTGTGTGTGTGTTTGTGTTTGTGTGTTTGTGTGTACTGTAAGTGTGTATTCAGAAAGAGAAAATGGAGAGAAAAATAAAGAAGTATGCATGCATGTAATGGTCGTGTGTGTGTGTGGCATTAGTGTTTTTGTTCATCATTGTAAAAGAAAAAAAGGAAAAACACTGCAAAACACATTCTCTCTCTCTCTCACGCACACACACACACACACACACACACACACACACACACACACACAGACAATATCAGCAGTAAATTTATGCCACCATCTCTGGCTGTGTTTTTGTTAATTTGGATCTTCTTCCCTGACGTTTAATTGGTGTTTTGGTCCAGCGTGAAACTAGTTTATTTCATAGAGTCGCAGTGTGTTTAGTCTTGTTTTAGGATGGAGGCTTCGTAGACACAGACACCGAGCCCTGCTGGACTGAGCAGCACTGTGACTGACTCTCTACAAGCTTAAGCGACACATCAGTGGGTGATTTTGACCTTTGACCTCTAATATTGAGTCAGCAAAGGATTGATTCTGATTGACTTAACCTGCTGGAGGCTCACCATTTGACAGGAAGTTACAGGAACACTTGTTTTAGTTTTTGACATTTCTACTTTATTTTTATTATCCTCCCACTGAACTGCTCGGTGCGTTCACAGTACACAGATGGTTTAAGTGCCTTGCTAAAAGGCAGTTATTGATGACATCAGATGGTGTTGCTAAAGAAAGAAAGAGATGGTTGTCCTGCAGCTTTCAACCAGCAGCTTTACACTGAACCGTGTCAGTGTTACTGTAGTGCCTTGCTCGGGGTAATGGATCCTCTAACTCTGGCAGTGTTTGTGTGAACCTTTCATTGATAAAATAGTGCATTTTGGCAGACACACACACACACACACAGTGAATGTGGCAAGAAGAGGAAAGTTGATGAGAAGAAGACAGGTCAGATCATGACTGTGTGTGTGTGTGTGTGTGTGTGTGCGTGCATGTGTGTGTGTGTTTGTCTGAGACACATGTGGGTTGACCTGAGGAGACCAGACCGCTTCCTTCTCATTGGCTAAAGAACATCTGGCAGTCTGTGTGTGTTTGAGTGTGTGTGTGTGTGTGTGTGTGTGTGTGTGTGTGTGTGTGTGTGTGTGTCTGAGATACCACACATCTCCCCTCTCACATTCCACACTGTCAGGACTCTGAATAGAAAGAACTTCTCGCTCCAAACATTTCTCTCTCTCTCTCTCTCTTTCTCTCTCCCTCACTTTTTCCTCTTTCATTCTTCTTTCTTTTTTCCATTTTTCCATTCTGTTGTTCTCTCTGTGACTCTTCCTTTCTTCCCTTTTCCCTGCTGTCTCTTCTCGCTCACTCTCTAAACTAATTTCACTTTCACATTTTTCTTCGTAAACCAATAACCTAACGCTGAAACTGTGATCACAGTGGTCAGCGTTCGGGTCATAGCTAATGTTCACGTAAAAGCATTTTCAAACAATCTTGAGACTATACTTGAACTTCACTGTGACCTGACTGTGCCACACACTCTGAATATTAATCAAAAATACTTAATACAGCTTTAAAAGGAAATTGAGATGCAAGGGTAAAGGGTAAAGAACTCTATCTTGATGTGCAATTTGTTCATGAAAACTTGAGAACTGACTTTAAAAATTAAGACTTATTAGACTTAAGCCTCAGAATTACTTGGTTGAGACTTATTTTGGAAATGGATCCAATCTGTTTAGATCTGACCAGGGCTTACCCCAAAGAATATATTGATATTGACAAGCCACTTGGACCGCAAATCACTCAAGACTTGAAACCGGACTTGGACTTAAAAAAAAAAGACTTGACTTGGACTTGGGTCTCTAAAGATAAGATAAGATAGACTATTGATCCCACACTGGGGAAATTTACTTGTCACAGCAGCTCGGATACACAAGGTGGATAAGAAATTACTCATAAATAAGAAATAAATAGAAAAAAGTCATAAAGTCATGCTGGTGTTAAAGAGTTTTGAAGGATCTGTGGTAGCTCTCCTTACATGGTGGGAGTAGCAGACTGTTGCTGAAGGAGCTTCTTAAGGAGCAGGTAAGAAGTAAGGACTTGGTTACTGATTTGGACTTTCCTTGACACTTGCTCTGAAAAACTTGTTTTAGACAAATCATTTGGGACTTCACTTAGACTTACTCTCAAGAACTCGAGAATGAACATGGAATCGGATTCTTGAATGATTTAATACTTTTTACTTGGACCTAAAAATTTGTGTAAACAGCTCTGTTTGAACGAGGTCCAGGCATCAAAAAGATGTTTTTTTTAATCTGAATTAAGCATGCATTATGCACAATGAAATGTTAATGATTAAAAAGTTAAGAATGACTTGTGTGTTTGAGGCTGTTTGTCTTATTTGACAGCTTTGTGTTTGCAATAACTTCAGGGTGAAACCTTCAGTTCCACACAGTGTTTTTAGCCGTTGGTTAAGAGGATGTTAAAGAGGACATTACTTAGTTTTTCTTTTCTTTTTTCCTCCAGTCTTTCCTCTTTTCTCCCATTTTCCGGCCTGCTGCCTGTTGGATGGCCATCCTTCAACAGCTTGAAGCCATTTGAAGGACCAATTATCCAATAAATGCGGCTTTATGAAGTTGTTTCCCTGCTGCTGTGTTCTTGGAAGGCAGAGGTGTATATCAACAAGATTTACAACACTGGAGCTTTAAATGAAATAACCACCATTTGGAAGCATGTGACACCTACTGCTGCAAAACAAACATAAACACATTTGCATTATTGTGCTTTATTATCTCGGTTGTCAATCCAAAAACCAAAACTCAGAATGAAACTAAAGACTTGATCCATCAAATGTTAGACTTACACCACCAAATGTAGATGGACAACCAAACATTACACCCGTGTGTGATAGCTAAGCAATGATGTTCCAGAACCGCAGGCATTAATCTCCTGCTATAACATTCTCAACCATATTTTGAAACCTGTGAGGTCCAATACAGATATTGGACGATGTGGTTTGGATCATACCAAACTTCCACCCAGACTTTATGGATGTCATGTTGACACAGGAACAGGCCTTAAACTGTTTCTACACAGCTGGAAGCATATGGTTATCTACATATCATTGTATGCTGTGGTATTAAATGGAAACATTGTATTCTCCAATGTTTTTTTGTGTCTAAATGACTAATGGGGACAACAATTCATGGAATTGCAGCTGGCAATTGTAAAACAGGCTGCGGTGTGTAATCCTTCTGGGCACTTGTGCACTCTGAGTGCTAATACAAGTGTCTGACAACATCATGTACAGGATGCCTAGAGAGATGGACCTTTATATTAAAGAGTATGATCCTTTTTGTTTTACCAGAACTCTGTATCTCTAAATCCTTTTACCTCTAAGAAGATGGAAGTTTCTTGCCTACCACTGCTACCATTGGTTAATTTGTTTGTGTCATTGATTTGGTGAGTTTGAACTAATGTGTTCACACAGTAACACAAACAGCTAACACATTCCTGTCATTGGGGTAAACATCTCCAGACTAGATGTATTCATAGATTCCTATGTCACCTCTGTAAATTCATTCTAGGAGATCCTCATCAGGGTTCAAAACATCTAATATTGAAATCCTTTGAAACCTTTTAATTGTTATATCGCCAAGACATGTAAGCAGTGAAGGTTTTCTATTATAGATTCCACAATTTTCTGCTGCTTGTTCTGCATTGTTGCTGTTAAGGATTACAACCCCATTTCTTAAAGAGTGCATCCCATGACTCACCCAGACAGAACACTCTTTCTATAAAAAACACTTCAAGTCGCATGTGTTTCTTGAAAACATCAGCTGATTAAACATACACAAGGATGTACATATAAGGAGGTTTTTATACTCTGGAGGTTTTTTCATTTTTTTCGTTTTTCCACTGGCATAACTCTTTCAGACAGAAGGCTCTGGGTGTGGCCAGAGGTTTTAAATACTTGAGTCCAGGCTGAGGAAGCAGAACTAATTGCTTCAGTAACTCTGTAAGAAAGGAGGCAAGGCGAGACCAGGGGTCTGTCACTATAGCGTGTGTGTGGTGGGGCGGGTAATAAGTCTGTGAGTGCACTTGTGTGTGTGTGTTTGAACAGTGGAATTTGATTAAGATCACCTTGTTGCCCTAAATGAATCATTCCTTGTACCTCTCCGGGAAAAAAAAAGGTATCATCTGTGTTTTAGAAGCAGGAATCTGGAACAAAGATCAGTAAATCTTCACTATGAGGCAGGGCCATATTTTCAGGAAAACAAGAGCTCCACTCCCTGTTTCCTTCACTAGAACCGGTGTTTATTGGCTGTGGGAGCTGTGGAGTTGTTACCTTTTCTGGTGAATAGGATGTACCGTGCGTTTCAGACATAAATTTGAATTCAAACTTTGTTTGAACTCTGTAAAGACACATGGATGATCAAGAGCATGTGTCTTGGAGTGTAATGCTCTTAACATACAAGGAAACAGAGAACATGTGAAGCCTGGCTAATAGCACAAAGACTAAAATATGCAACCGTAGATGCAACAGGGAAAAAATATACCTTAAAACAACCCCAGATTTATCTTGTTCAATAAATATGTTAAATACAATATGAATATAAATGGCTGGCTTCAGTGACAAGAGCGAAGAATAAAAATAATGTTAGTGTCGCAGCACTGGAGATATTTGTTGCCCAATAACTGCTGGGTCCAATGATTGCACACAGCATCTCCAAAGCCACCTCCTCATAGTAAGGGTTGCCAGGTTTGAAGTGCTTAGATTGTTCCTTTAGGTAGTCCTTTCAGATGTGATTGTTCTATACAGTATAACATCATCAGTATCAGTGTGCTGCTGCAGCCTTTACTCGTCTGGGAGTTTTTTCCACCAGATGTTTGAACCTGCCTGCAGGGATTTGTTCCAATTCATCCCTGTGAGCATCACTGAGGTCCAACACTGATGTTGGGTGATCAGGTCTGCCTCACACTCTGTGTTCCAGTTCATCCTAAGGTGTTTGGTAACACTAAAAAGTTCAAACTCAAACTGTCACCACAAAGTTTGATGCACACTGTTGCTTATTGCATGCTGTAGCATTCAGACTTGCCTTCATTGGAACTATGGGGCCTAGGATTCCTAACCCTAACCCAACCACCTAGGCTCCACACCTAACCCTAACTGCAGAGTCTCTGGATAAATCTGGACCCTAACATCTCTTCCACATTTCTGCCTTTGGACTTTGGCTATTCCTCATTCTAACGCTTTAGGTTCTATGCCTAACCCTAACCGCCTTGGCTGACCATAGATCCTTACATCTCGTCTGCTTTTGTATGTTGGATATCCTATCTTACTAAACCAACTCTAAACTCTCCCTTTTTTCCATTCCTTTCTCTTCTATATGGTGGTGATAGACTCGGTGTGGGGTTATCTGGTTGATTGTGATGGCCCTTGCACTGCCTTTGGCTGTCCACCCCAAACTGTGCGAGTCATTGAACAGCACAGGGCGAGTCAATGTGATAATTAGTGAACATAACCCAGGATCAAAAAGCATACCAAGATAAGTTCATAGGGATGTCCATGTACTTTGGGCCATATTGCATTTTTATCTATGGTTTATTCAAGTGTGCAAAGAAAACAAACATTCCCAGTTACTATCCTATATGTAGATGTGTGTGTGTGTGTGTGTGTGTGTGTGTGTGTTGTAGCGTGTGAGCTACATGTGCACAGACGATCTCATTTGGCAGTTCGTCTGTAAGAATGTAACCTGAGACCCACACACACACATGCACACACACACACACCCACACACACATACAGGCGTTCCCACACTCCCTCTCTCTCTCTCTCTCTCTCCCTCTCTCTCTCTCTATCTCTCAGATGTAAGCCTTTTGTCTGCCTTCGACCTCTTTTTTTCCCCTCCTCCTCAGTCGTTGCAGGTGTTCATCATGAGGCAATAAAACAAGTAGTGACTGTTCTCCGTCGCGAACACGGCCCACGCTCGCGCGGCTGCAGACCCTCTAACCCCAAACCTGCTCCACATTTACTCAGCTCTTTCTAATTTGTAGCTTTTGCATGTTTGAAGTATGTGTGTGTGCATTCACGTGTGAATGAATATGCAGTGGCAGCCATCTTGCATAAATGCTTCATTCAAACTTCTGCACATATTTATTGTCCATCACAGAAGGTGCATGAAGTGAACTCTGCATAGAAGAATGAACTTCAGGAGAGAAAGCACATTGTAAAATAAAGAGCTTCGTTCGAGGTGTCATGCATTGTGGAGGTGTGTGGTAAGTCTACCACACTGCTGTTAGGGATTAACTGGATTGCGGTCATTAGTTGTTTTTGATGTAAACCCTCAGTAATGTGTCAGAATGGGCTCCTGGAATGAGAAAGTAGATCTGGAAATGATTCTGCAGTGTGTCAGACTTCCTGCTCTGGACACTTTCTTTTCTTCATCGTAGTGACGGCCTTATCTGCTGCAGAGCTGCTATGTTGTTGTGCAGTTCTTTAAAAGTCTATAAGTCACGCTGTGATATAATGATGATATAATGTTTAACATGTCCTTTAGTTTGGTATATTAGCATGCACGTTTGCTGAGCAGCACTAAATGCAAAGTGGAGCCGAGGCTGCTGGCTCATTAGCTTTGCAGGTATTTGGTCATAAACAAATCAAAGATATTGAACTACTTAAAGTCCAGACCTGATTATAGTACTAGATGCAAGCCTATAACTGTTGAGGTCGGGGGAAATTTTATGGCATTCTATCTCAGAGCTGAATTTGACATGCAGACAAAGAAACTAGAGTCGTGGTGCAAGAGAAATAGTCAAGGGATCACCAAAATAACTTGGTTCATCCTATGAAGACCACGAATAACTATAGAAAGTTGAGTTCAGTCACTAGAATGACTTCAAAACCCAAGAAAATGCAACAATAGTGCAGTTTCAGATGTATTTATTACATTTCTGCTGGAGCTGGACTGATGCTGGCTTTTTAGGTTCATATTGATATTTTGGAAAATATTTTGGAGACATTTTTTTAACATAAGAATATAAAATAGCCCAAAACTTTTTTTAATGAGGGTCCCTTTATCAAAGAGTGGCATATTTTACAGTTTCAAACAAAACTTGTCAATACTTTCTGGTGGACAAATGATCAATATGTGTCTTATATTGAGGATAGACTGTGCTACTCTGGCTGACTCATGCTTGTTTTTGCTTTTATCATCACACGATGAAAATCACTTCAATCTACAGTAACAGTCAAAAAGTTCATGAACGTTTTAAAGCGCCTCCTAAGAGAACCTGACCTGCAAACAGTGAGAGAAAGAACCAAACAGAAACTCAAACAGAAACTCGATGTCATATTTAAAGACATATAGTTTACTGGAAAGTGGTGTACATACATGGTAAAGTACAGTAATAACAGCCTTTGATGTGTGTGTGTGTGTGTGTGTGCGTGTCTGTGGGTGTCCTGTAGGATCCTGCTTCAGCACTGAACCACATGCATCGCTGCACTGTGACTCAGTCGGCGTTTCAGAATGCGGTCTCATTTCTAAAAAACAGAATTGGTTTGGATCTCCATCAGAAAATGTTGAGTCAGTCAGTGGGTCAAAGGTCATGTTAAACTGTAGTGTCCTTCAGTCTGCTGCTTGTTTAATTCGATTCTCTGCTGCCTGGTCGCTGTTTCCTCAAATATCCTCCTCCCATACAGACCAAAAAATAAGATTTCTTCTATTTCCACTAAGTGTTTTTTGTCTCTCTGTGTGTATGTCTGTGTGTGTGTGTGTGTGTGTGTGTGTGTGTGTGTGTGTGTGTGTGTGTGTTTGTGAGCTGACATGAATGCAGTTTTTGTTCAGCACGGTCATTTGTCTGCGTGTGTGTTGACCAGGCTGCGGCTCTCTAAATAGTAATAATGTGAAATGTGAAGCAGCAGGTTCTGTTCTCTGTTAACATAATGATTGCTGTTATAGAGTCTGACAGTCACACACACACACACATGCACACACACACGCACACAACACACCAGAGTTTCCTTTCAGTGTGATCCACAGAGGCAGCCTTTACCAGCCTTGTTTGCAGGAATCAATCATATTTCATAATGATAATAGGTAGAGCTACAGGTTACATCGGAGCAAGAATCATGGAACCTTTAGTGTTTACACAACAAACGTGAATGCATTTATTATCCCCTGAAACGTTTGCAAAACCTTTTTCTAATGATTTAAACACAGATGATTACTTTTATTGGCAGCTTCCTGCCTCCTACAGGTTGCATTAGCGCTATCTTTGTCTCACTCCTAGTTGTATTTACGATTGTGCGGCCCACTCCACGTGCAACATTAGTTTTTGATTAAATTAAATTAAATTAAATTCATTTTTATTGCTCTCAGCGCTTATATAATTTTTAATGAGCAGCCAAAGGTTGCAGTTGGTGTCCTCGCAGAAAAACATAGTGGCCATGTCGGATGATGTGTGTTTGTGAGCTTGAACTCAGTTGAAAAGTCTGTTTGGAACTTAATTCAGTTTTGTCTTTAGATGATTGCTATTCTTGTTTTGAACAGCCGAATACACACACAAGCGCACACACACACACACACACACACACACACACACACACACGGACGTGCTTTAATGTGTTTAGACAGAGCAGCAGAGCTCTCCTTCGTGCGTGCCCAGACATGTATTATGTGGTTTTCAAAGGGAAGCCTTCACTTTAGTGTGTGTGTGTGTGTGTGTGTGTGTGTGTGTGTGCAAGTGGTGTGGGTTTTTTTTTTCTTGAGATCAATGAAGTTATAGAGTGCAGCGGCTTGTGTCTCCACACACACACTCTCCAGTGAGGCCTGTTCTTAGTCAAGTGTCACGCTCTGCCCTTCTGACATCTGGTCCCTGAAACCTCTGGAGTCCCTGTTGTGTTTGTGTGTGTTTGCGTGTGTGTGTGTTGAAGTCCATGTGCATGTCTGTGTTTGATTAACTAACCATTCCCCGTCTGAATGACAGACCCTGCCAATACACTTGTAGTTATTGTAAACTAAACCCCTCCTCTCCTGAGCGTAGCATGCACGCTGCACTGCTGCTGCTACGCCACCAAAGGAACTGTTTGAAGCCTTGAATTCAAGGATCATGGATCAGCTTCCCTGTCTGAATCAGAATTTTCTCAGCGTGTTTGTGACCTTAAGTCTTCACTGACTGTAATGACTGCATTGGAAAAAATTACTGTTGTATGCGTCGAGTGATCTGCAGTTCTGACCATGGCCACCAGAGTCACCTTTCTGATGACTTGCAACTCGCTTTGACAGTAAATAAAGGAGTCAACTTCAACTGAAGTTAAATGCTCATGACTTGACCTAAATGTTAAAAATAAATAATGTTGCGATATCCGGTATGCAAGCGTACACTGGGAATGAAATGATTGGATGACTACCTTGTCAGTCAAATGCTACCTGATGGTCTGTGATTTAAATTAAGAAAAAAAAACATGTTTTTGTAACATTTTTTTTATATTTTTTTATATTTATTTCACTAAATATCCATAATTCTAAAACAAATTGAATTCATTGTCATGATTGGATGTCTAGCCTGTCAGTTCATCTCTTCCCAATGCTACCTGATGGTCTGTGGATCATCTGATCTAAATTAAGAAATCATTTGTTTGACTACATTTATTTCATTATATATCAATAATTATGTCTGGCTACATTGCTAGACTCACTAGCAACTGTGTTTTTCTAACAAACCTGATAACTGCAACTGCATTCCACCAAGCGGATATCTTTTTGTCTGCTCTCGAGACGAGGCCAGTTCTGGACGTTCATCTGGACACACCTAAGTAGTCTTTATGTTTAAACAGCGGTCAACAGTGATTAGCTGTGCCCACAAAGGTCAGCGTGGCTCAAAGGTCAAAGGTTAACAAGTTGGAACCTCCGCTCGCAGACGTCTGCACAGAGCTGTTGCAGTGCACCACATGCACGCTGATGGAGGATATGCACATAAACGCTGTTTATTCCATGACGACGTGAATATATGCTGTGTGTAAAACAATGCGAGGCTCTGAAAAGAGAAAACAAATGCATTCTTTGCTGAATTACCGTGATTGTAGATCATAGTTCAACTGCTGTTGGAAGCTGGAAAGCTTGTTTCATTTTTCATGCTCTGTTTTTTTTTTCTTTAAAAATTCTTCCGTACATACAGTACTTCACAAAAAGCACTTGCACCTTGGTAACCATCAGAATAAATACCCATGAGAGCTGCTGTTTACTGGAATTAATGGGAAGACTGGGACCTGTGGCTGTGTGCCTCGTACCTCCACACATCAGTGTTTTACCTGCAATCACGACGAAAAGTGCCGTCCTGGGGATTATTTCTGCAGCACTTTTCTCACTGTGGATATTTTAAATATAACTGCAGCCCAGCGAAGTAACAGCAGGCTCTCGGAGGATGAAAAACTCTCACACACACACGTGTAGCATGTTAAGTGTGAATTAATTGGATTGCTGCTGTTTTCAGCCACACTTTATGAATCTCATCTGTGGTAGGATGTGGAGTTTGGTTTGCAACAATACAAATTGGCCTGATGGCAAACAAACTGGAGCAAATTAGCGCTGAAAATGTTTACCTGTTTCTTTAACAAGCTGCATTCTCACTCTGCTGAGGCTGCCACAGAGTCTCTCGGCAGACTCTAACAGACTACAACTGTCTACTCCTCTGAGTGTGGGAATGCTTTACTTCAACACCACTGGAACAGCTCTTTATGCATTATGCATTAGGTGTGCATTAAGTGTTATGTTTGTCATGGGAAATTATTGTATACATTTGTATCTAAATGATTCATTAACAAAAATAATCATTATCAGCTCAGAACTTATTGTTTTATCTTTTAGTAAGGGAATTTCTCATCAGCAGAGACATAAAATCCACTACTGTTCTAGTAAATGTGTGTACAGTACAAAAATAAATAAAATAAAGCAGCTTACTTATAAATAAGCAGTCTTCTGTTCATGTGACAGTTTAAGCTGTGGTAATAATGCAGCTTTAAATCAGGATCAGGTTCAAGAACAGCTGCAGTGGCTTGGGTCGAGTCGAGGTCAAGAGACGAGTCAGGTAGGGGAGAAATTTCCGCCACTTTCATGCGCATCCTGTTTCTCTTTATGTCACCTCCACATGATCCTTTCCTGCATGAGAAGAGCATTCCTTTCACTGCTCTTGAGAAAGACTTGCCCAGATGATGGGGGCTAATGTGGATAGTTGTGGCTCAGATGATCTTTAGTCTGCAAGTGTCATTGGGCACAATACTGAACTGCCATCGGAGTGTGGATGTGTTAGCTCCCAGAACTGATGATTATTACCGCAGCTTGCATGGTAGCAGATGCCATCAGTGTGTGAATGGGTGAACGAAACATGTGATGTAAAAGTGGTCAGAAGACTAGAAAGGGAGCTATGCAAGTACAGTCCATTTACCATGCTTTCTTAACCATGAGCCTTTCCAGTTATCTACCTATCTGCAACTCTCCGTCACCATAGCTTACATTATTAGTGGTAGCTTGTCATCAAAGTGCTTTAACTACTAGTACAAGACTACATGTAGTGATGCTACAGCAGTATGCAGTACAGTATAATGATAATTCACTTAACCGCATGATGTGTGTTCAGTTATATTTTTGACTTCTCATGTGATCCTTTTACTGCGCTGTATCAGTTTTAGTGGGAAGTCCACTTAACTGTAAGGATCTGAAGTCCCCTCAGTTTAGAGCCAGTTACATGGCTGTTTTCAGAGGGGGCTTTTCAGGACGTCCCCCAGGGTAATTTGGGGAGTTTTCAAGGGACTCACAGACAAAATGAGGAACAATGTCGTCTGAAAGTGAGAAAAATGTTGTTTGTAGGCTATATTTTACCAAAGGTTTTAGTCTCCTCACTGCCAGCACACCCTCAGATACAGTAGAGGCAGTAAAGGAAAATGTTCCCCTGAGAGTATTGTGTTTTGTACACAATAATCTCTCTGATATGTTTTTAACTAAGGTTCAGACCTTCAACTATGTGAGAGCTGACCCATTTTCTCTGTCATTCCACACTACTGTTGCCTCTTTTTCACATCTGTCACAGAAAAAGCCTGAAGTTTGTCTTCCAACATTACCACATGTAGGATTTGGCAATTCACTTATTTACTATTGTATGGCAGCCCCTTCAATGTTTGCCCTCTTTTCCCCTTATTAGCTCCTCCATGTACATCCTCTTCCATCTCCTTGCCTCTGACATCATGTCTGAAACTCCAGTTCGGGTGCGACACTGCCGCCGATTTCCGCCAGAATTCTCTTCCCTTCCCTGACCTGAAAACTTATTTCTCCCAGTGGTCCACCACTGTTCTCCACCCAGCCTGGGCAGAACGGCTAACTGAGAGGCGCTAACTAACTAACAGCAGCTACAGTTTGCAGCAGCTTACTTTACCCCGTGCATCCGTCCACCCACGGCTCAGACTGGGAATGATAGATGCATTTACCACATGACAAGTCAGTGTAATGATCTTAAAGCTTATCTTAATGAGTAAAGTTACATAATGTCACTTTTAAACAGACACTACAAAATAAAATTAAAAAAGTGTATCCACTCCTCAAATCTTAGATGAAGGGAGGGAAAGGAAAGAGTGAAGAAGGATGAAGAGGAAAGAAATAAAACGGTGGAAGTAGTGAGAGAAAGAAAGTTAGCACTGGGGTAAAAGAAGAGAAAACTGTCTTCCTCTCTCTCCATTAAATTTCACAAATTAAAGCAGTATTATCTTAAAATATTTAAAGGTTAGATGAATGGCGATAATGGATCTCGACAGCCATTAAGCTGTAATTGCTCTCTAATGTAGCTAGTGAAAGACATGGGATACAATTTTGTAGCAAACACAGAGGGGGTGAGAGAGGGGGTGAGTGAGAGAGAGAGAGAGAGAGAGAGAGAGAGAGAGAGAGAGGTTGGTTTCTATTTATTGATTTTAGTCACAGCCTCTGATTTAAACCAGAGCTGTTGTTCTCTGCATTAAGTCTTAATGAAGCAAAACAGAGCATGATTAACTGTTCGGAGAAAGACAGAGGGGTGGGAGACCTAGACAGACAAAGACAGAGAAAGTAAAGGAGAGGATAGAGAGACATATAAAGAATATGAGAGAGAAAGAGTTTCAGAGTCAGTGAGTTTCAAAATAAGGGCTCACTTACCAGCTAAAATAACTTGTGTTTTATTATTATTTTCTGGGGCATAATGAAGCTGCTGCCCAATTTTAGAAAGAGAAAGCAGCAACATGTCGCTTTTTTACTGTTAAAGGGTCACACACTTACAATAACAACCTCAGCTGGTCAGTGCCAAAAGCAACTTTCAATATATTTTGACGGTGCACAATTGCCACCAACGATTACATTGTAGCTTGTTTTGTGGCTGCAGGATGTGGCGCTCTGACTCAACACTGGGCCAGATTCAAAACTTGTTGTCCACATTAGTCAGTTTGACACAAAAACATGAAAAATAAGGTTACCCATGAAGCGTAACATTCCCACACTGGTTTGGATCAGTGTGAGTCAAATGAGCAACATCCTGTCCAGAATTAAATGATGCATAATAAGTTACATTGCATTGACTTTTGGTTTTGCACAGGACATGAACAGCGGGGTTTGTTGGAATATTATGATGAGACATTGGGCTACAGTATCACTGTCCGAGCTGCCATATTTAACGACCAATCAGAGGACAGTAGTCCTGAATGTAGTTCTGAATGTATGCAGTGTCACCTCCGTGTATGTCCCTAAACAAAACAGTGATCCACTCTTAAAAACCTTCCTCCATAGCACATCCAGTGGCAAATGATCCACAGGGTAGCTTTAAAGATTAAAGTTTACTAAGATAATTGTTTGTGTATTATCTGACAATCTGCTCCTTGGTGTTCTGTATTTGGGTTACAAGCTTGTATTTAGAATGCGCAGGAGCTTTAATGTCAGTGGTTTTAAGCTCCAACACTTACCAGCTAAAGCAGGTACCAGCTGAGCCATGTGTCCTTTCACTGTTGTTGTAGTTCAAGAAAATCTTGAATTCCAACATACATACACTATATGCACCGTTAAAAGAATCCTCCATAAAAGATGTAATGTAGGTCAAACAACAGAAGTTTAACAGATGTGTTTAGCCAGTTTGGCATGCACTAAGGATGTGGGTGGACAGTCAGGAAAAGTGGATTATACTGCAGGAGTGTAACTGTTGTGAATCCAGCTTTTCGGTGCGACCTTTCAAGCCTACAGAGGGGTCAGTGTTTTAGTAGTTTTCACTGAAGCATTAATCTGTATGCACACTTCTCAGTGCAGTGGTCCATCAAGGTGGAATCTGTAACACAAGGAGGCTCCTCAGGGTGTGATGGTCGAAGAGTAACAGGTCAGAATGTGATTCCTGAACTTCAGTTCCCAGCAGCTGGTGGAGTATTTGAATTTATGGACAACCAGCAGCCTGCAGTGTTTCTGTCTGTGGGGTATGGGACATTATAAAAAAAAGTCCCTGAATGCAGCATTTGTCGCTGCTCTGATGGAACTTGAACACACTCTTGTTCTTCTACAGAAAACTAATGAACAAGTGCAGATCGACTGCGAGAATGTCTGCAGTGTGTCATTGTGTGTCATTGTGTGTATCTGTGTGTGGCCCTGCAGCCTTGCACCCATGCAGACATGCTAACTCGTTAGCGGCTTCTCACTCCTTGTTTCCAGAAAAGGAGGTGCCATCCAGGTGGCAATCCCACGATGCACCTCTCCCCAGTCAGTGTTAACGGTCGCCATTAGTAACAACCTCCGTCAGGGGAGAAAACGGAATCTGCATTTTACTGAAGGGGGCTTATATTTTCTCTCTTTTTCAGTTTCACCGTTCAGTAATCAGTAATAAATACTGAACTGATCAGCATTTAATCAACAGTAATTATCATCTAAACAGAATTCTCCATATTTCCCAAAATATCAAATATATCAAGCCCCATCCAAAACTTTCCACGTACAAACTGCTGTGCATACAGGAAAACAGTGTACATTTGCATATTTGACTCAGCAGGTTCAGTGAAGCAATGCAAAACACAGAAACAGGAAGTAAAGACAATGTCATACACTCACAACATTTTCCTGACATTTTAGCTACTGAGTGGAAATTGACTCTGAATCTAACCTAGACCTGGGAAACTAGAATATGAATATGATGTGTTTAGATCATAAAGCTTTTACATGCTGGATAGCTTTAAGTAATGCCAATACACATGAGATCTGATGTTGTCAAGTCATGTTAAGTTTTGTTAGATCAATTACTAACTGGTCTACAAAATTGCTAAATAGTACGAAATGCCCGGCCTCATTTTTGAAAACTAACCTTAAAATCTCCAGATTGCTTCTTTTATCTGACCAAACGTCCAAAAAAAACAAAGATATTTCATTTACTATTGCATGAGTCAAGTTTTTGGATTGAGATATTCAGTAGACATACATGGGTGTGGCAGCATTTGGGTGTCCACACACTTTCCGCCCTGTAGAAGAGAGGAGGAGGTGCACATTCTCCCTCTTCTCGTCTCTGTTGACAGACTTCTAAATAATTACTGTAAGACGGAAACCGACAAACACATTAGTTTCAGTCTCAGTTATAATCACTCTTTGTGTGTGTGTGTGTGTGTGTGTGTGTGTGTATCCAGAATTAGCAGTGTTAGTACTTTGTTAACCGCACAGAGCGAGTCTTCTTCTCAGTCTTTCTTTCTTCTGTGTCTTTGGGTTTTTCGCTGGTTTCCATTTTTGAAGTGATCAAAGAAGAAAACATTACGCAGGTATGAAAACTGACTCATCTAAATTAATGCCAAAATAATTTATTGATTCATCAGTTTGTTAATAGACTGAAAATGAATTGGCATATATTTTGATAATTGATCAAGTCAAAGGGAAAACTTGTCACACTATTTATTTAATTTGTATCCTCTATTGTACACTGCTGTAACTAGAGAATTTAGAGAAGTATAATTTAATCTAATCTAATCTAATCTAACCAAACCAAAAAGGTGGCAGGCTGCTGATTGGTGACCTGCTGGTAGATAAACTGTTCTGTAACCGGAAGGTCACAGGTTTGATCCCTGGCTTGCCCACTGTGTCCATCAACATCCATCTCCTGCCTGTCAGAGAGTCCTTGAGCATCACAGATCAGATTTACTGATGGACAAACAAGGGTGTGTTCTCGTGTATTGCTCATAATTTGGACAAAGAGATTGAACTGATTTGGACTTCCCTTCAATGGGTCTGTTCTTTCTATATCAGGACACAGTGTGTTATGTTGGATGGAGCTATTTCTAAATCATTTCTGTTTTTAGTCACACTCTAGGGACGGAAATATCTGTCAGTCTGTTGGTTGCTCGGTCGGTTCACCATTGAGAGGACTGAATTGTTGGATGGACTGCCACAAAATGTTGCACCAGCATTCACCCACCACAAATATCAATTGAGTCATGACTAATTTTACAATCAAAGACACATTTTTGCCAGATCGGTTGTCACTTGGTGTACCAGGGTATCGACACCAGATTAATTGCCAGAACGATCAACAATCTAACTGTTAGATGATTGGATGGACTGGTTGGAGATCAGGCATTTATGGAGTGAGTTTGTTAATAATAATAATAATATTATTGGAGCATCATTTTACGTAAAAACTGTTGTCAGACCAGTCTGTATCTTAAAGCCTTTTGCAACTCCATACTTTTCTCCTGTTCTTCTTCTTATTTGTTTGTAATAGAATTGCTCGCTGTTGTCATCAGTCATCCTGTTTAAACAGACTTGATTGGAATCATGTAATATCTCAGTATCCACTTGATGGATTGCCACAAATTGTGGTTCCTTTGGTTGATCCACAGTTTCTCAATGATCAATCCTACTTTTGTTTTGGTTTTAGTGAAATGTTTCCACTGTTTCTAACTACTGCATGGATTGCCATGGAATTAGAAAATAAATACTCATGTTTCTCCCTTGACTGTAATAATGTAGCTGATCCCTTAACTTTCCATCATCACAAACACGATATGAATGTATGACATAAAATGTATCCAAATTCAAAACTATTTATTGCCCACTAGTGAGCCAGGAGTCAGGCTTCTCTCATAGCTGGTACACCACAAAGGCTCGGATAGGTGTACCATATTTAGTTTTCTGTGCTTGCTTTTTAAAACAACAGAGACAGATTCATGCAGAAGGATGACAGACATGAGCTAATGGATAAACAACAAGCACATTTTATCCAAAGTACAACAATTGAGTTGCCTCCCTATGGACAGCTAACAGCTAAAGTGAAAGACAGGTAAAGCCTAAAGTCGTTTTTAAAGCACGTCAAAGACGTTACAAAACAAGATGTTGGACTGCATGTCATCAGGGCTAAGGGATTACATTCTGGAGGAAGCTTCTCCACCCACTGCCAGCTGGTCTTTGAGCTGCGCTACGTCGACGCTAGAGCGGTTTTTCGAAGTCCATTATCATCCAGAACACAGCCGCCGACACCTTTGCTGCAGAGAGGCTAAGGCTGGTTAAATTAAGTGAAAACTCCTCATAGCTGCTTTAATGAATAACCAAGTATCAAGCAGATGTAGTCCAACTTTGACTGCTTTGTTTGTTCACGCACAGCTCCAGTGTCTTTGTGCAGAGCTGACATTTTGAAAGAAATCAGAACCATTTATCCTGAGTATAATTCAATTCACTTAAGTGGATTTGAAATGTATTTCTATGCAGGTAATGTTTAGATTCCAAAAGTCATCAGGATCAAGCGTTCATAATGTAATATTTTGTGCGGCACTGATGTTTGTGCACGTGTCGTTTGTCATCACTTGACTCCCATGCTTATCTCCAGTCACTGTCTGTAGAGCCATAAACCATTATTCTTCACCTTCATGTTGATTCGACCTCCCCTTGGAAGGTGGAATCAGTCCATAGAGGGTGTGGGTGACCAAAATAAGATGTCCTGATGTGTGTCCAAGGTGTCTTTTGCTGGTTTATTCCATATTAGAGTAAAATGATAATCATCTTGTAGATTCCTCACCAGCCGCCACTGATCACCGTCATCATGTCCAAGCTATAATTCATTTTTATATTCAATTTTTCTAGCTACCATGCACATATCTGCAAAAGAAATGACATCCCATCATTAACATGTTAACATTTACCTGCCAAAACATCAACATGTTAGCACTGTCATTGTTAGCTCCAGGCTTAAAGTACCCACAGAGCGGCTAGTTTAGCTGTAGACTCTTATTCGTTTGTGTCCTTCCTCCGGTTTATTTGCATTTGTCACGCATCAAACTCATTCAACCCATAATTAATTCATGACGTTATTTATTTTTACCTGTTACAAGCATTTTGCATGTGAGCATTCAACCCATTTGCTGCTGTCAAGTCATTTTAGGCAGCATGAATTGAGCGTGATGGACGTGTTTGCAAAAACAGCAAGAAACTCGCCGACGCGTTCGTCCGCCTCAGCCTGTGAATCAGCTGCTGTGATGCTTCAGGCTGGTTTCTGTCTTTACAGAGTCACTCCATGTGACTGATTTCTCAGTAAATGGTTGCTAATTCTGTGTTGGTTTCAGTGGTCATCTGTTATTAGTGGGTTGGACCAGAGCTGATGGAATTCACCTGAGCCCCGCTCTCACTTCCCCATCACCGCCACAAACCAACTGCTACATAACTAATGCACACAGTCCTTCCTGTACAGGTGCATGTGGTGTGAGAGTGTGTGTGCGTATGTGCGGCTATTTTTAATCCCATCCCAACCGCAAAGATTCACGACACCCAAATTTATCATGTCAGACCGTGGTAGCCGCTGCAGCAGCAGCAGCAGCAGCAGCAGCACATTTTTCTGCTCTTTTTGAACTGGAGTCTGGCTCCTGTTTCAGTCTGAGATGAAATAATCACACGTTTTCTTTTATTTTTTTAACCATCAGAAGATGTAATGGATGTAGTAGAGATGCAGGATGAATAAGTTAATGACTCATGCTGCTATAGTGTCATCAAACCTGAACTATGAGCTTTAAGGAGGCCATGAAACATGTATTCTTAAAGTCAACTCCAGAACAGAGGTCTGGGCTTGTAAAGGTTTTCCTTTTAAAAAAAGCAGCAGATCCTCTTTAGATTTCTCTCTGCTGTCTGCTTCATAAAAGCAGTTGTCACCTTTTTCCCCGCTTCTCATTTTGTGAAGTGCAGCGAGTGAAGCTCGCCGTTTCCCTCGGCGGTATCAGCGTGAGGGGCGTGACTGGCGGACGAGAGCGGAGGAAGAGCTGATAGAGAGTCGAACCCCTCTGGCTCGGGCGCTCAGTCATGTTTACACTTGACGACAGGATGCCATGAAAGAGCGAGGAGAGGCGGAAGATAAAAGGGAAGAAGAAAGAAAGTAAAGAGAGGGGGAGCGGTGTGGGGGGGGGGCAGTGGGTTGGTTGAGGGGAGAAGGAGGGGAGGAGCAGCGAAGGTGAGGAGAGAGGAGAAGAAACAGAGAGAGAGAGGAGGAAGACAAGAAGGAAAGGTTGTTTTTAGTGTTAATGAAATCAGATTATGGTGTGATTCAGGCTGAACAGTGTCAGCGTGACAAATTTCACCTTAAAGTGTCGTGTTGAAGGTTCATTAAAGGCCTCAGGTAAACCGAACCTGCTGCGTTCAGGAGCGTTGGCATTCATTGTAAACAATATATACATGGCAAGCACCGACACCAAGCCAAACACTGAAATCACTCCATCACAGTGAGTTTGATTGGCTGTTGCATGAACCTAAAGGTAAAAGTGTTCTCAGCCAATAAATGTTGTTTCAAGGTGGATGTTTTGAGATTTCATAGCAGTGAAAGCACAGGTGTCATTACCATTGGCTGTCTTCTTTTTATATGTGACATGATTGGGTCCAAATTTGAAGTAAAGACTATTGCAGGAAACTACAATCAGGCCATACGGTGAAACTTTGCTGGTAAAGTCTAGTTGGTAAACTCTCAGTGCTACTAACACTTGAATTCAAACTTAACTACTGCTAACAGTTTATTAAAATGTTGTTTGTGAAAAAAAATCAAATTTGATGAAGTGCAGGATACAGATTCACTTTTTTAAAGCATTTTTTTTTTTACTGGTTGCTTTATTTTTCCTAAAAATGTCCATACATGAGCAATCATGGCATCGTGACTTTGTGAGCTTTGTACCCCACATCCTTGATTCTTTGTAAATGGGAAACCTGTCCATTTCTTGGCAACCGGTAACTTCCTGGAGACTCTAAGTAGATGCTGAGTCAGAGTGAAATAGTTCCACCACCTCATTCCCCCAGAAGTTTTACATCTCAGTTTGTTTACGGATCAAGCAAATCAGTGGTCGAATATAACTAAGCACATTTACTCAGGAACTGTACTTGAGTGCAAATTCAAGGTATTTCAAGGGATTTTGCATACCCTTCCTGTCCAGTCAAAACCACGTATCTCCAGATGTGATGATTTTGAATGTTTGTGATAAACCGAAGGATGAAGTGTTGAGAATATTCTCCTGCTTAATGAGCTAAATAAACTTTTAAAACCCTCTTTGATTAGCTGGAAAACAATAGCTGTCAGGTTCTGAGATTGTATTCCAGCCAGTGCATTCCGCCTCTTTTGCTGTCCATGTGATCAAACGTGATTGGTTGATACTACTCGGATTACAAATGGAAACCAAAACACTTCTAGAGCCAAAATCTCGGTACCTGGCCTACAGATTTGGTTTTAAATGTTACACTGTTACATTTTTTTTACAGTGTGGAATTAGAAGTTGACTTGTTGCTAGCTCTTTCCCCATACTCTATATGCTATGTGCTCTGTATGTTTCCCCATAGGATACATGCTAAGCTAAATGTTTTTTTTTGTATCTAGCTCTGATTTTAACGTAAAGGTGTGACCGTAGTATTCCCTTCTCAGAAGCAGAAAAAAAAGTTGTACTTGAACTATTCTAATTTTAATCTTCGGTCGAGTGGATTATTGTTTATGTTTATTCATCACAGGTTTGATGCACCGCACAGTATGGATATGTAGTGACCCAAATAAAACACACCCACAGTGAAACTATGTGCCCAGCAGGTAGATTTCTACACAAAAAAAGAGCAATACTGTTGCCAAAAACTATTTTTTCTTCTGCATGCATTGTCATCAGTATGTGAGACGGAGATGAGACAGGTAGCAGGAAGGATCCACCTGTTTATGTGTTTGGAAAAGGAGGGATGGAGAGGAGGAATTAGCCACTTGGCTACCGCTGATAGAAGAAAGGAGAGAGGGGAAGCGAGATGGAGCGCTGTTTTTTATTTTCCTCACTAATTAAAAGCAGATGTCAAGGTACAATTCTCTGAGCGTGTTTAACGCAGCACAACTGTTTCCTGATTTCCTTTCTAGGCTTCTCTGCACTTGTTGAGAGACCGTTTTCGCTTCTCCTCATCCAACCCACTGGACTTTCTCCAGTTTCAAAGATCTCTCTCTCTCTCTCTCTCTCTCTCTCTGTATGATTAAGCTCTCCTGTCCCTCTGCTTGCATTAGCTCTAAGCTGGCAGGTGTCTATGAGATAGAGTTTTATAAAGCCAACAAACACAAAAACCTCCACAGAGAGAACGAAGCCTTAATTGAATTGTCAAACACAAATCTACCCGGAGACTCACTTTGACAAAAACTCATCTGAAGCGCTGGCTCTCTGTGTCACTGTGCGACTGTCTGACGGTTTCTATGTGCTTGGGTCACCGTGTGTGTTCAGGGTGAATCTGGACACGGCCCATAGAAAAATAAAGCGTGGCATATTATGTAAAATGTAAACTTTATGAACTGATTTCATGTCATTTTAGACTCCAAAAATATGTAATAAAATCCTTGAATCTGCCTATAAAATATCCAATAAGTATGAACATAGGATTATGTTATCTCTCCGTAAGTTGCTGTGGGTGGTTTGCAATCTAATTGCTCTAATGCTCTAACTGTGTTGTGTATGATATTAGATCATTTACACTTAGCCACTTAGTGTGTCTGTGAGATTGCCAGCTTTCCTATTTTCCAAAAGTCTCAGTGTGAATGCATCCAAAAACATTCAGAGCAGAATTATTTTCTCTAATTGAATCCAGATGTTGAAAAACTATAAATGTGTCCATCTCTCCAAGACACATGCGTAATCTTCTCCCAACTCTAACTACGTCAGTTAGCAGTCAGTGGAAGCGAGTGTCAGTCCCCGTGATCACGGTAGCTGAAGTCAGAGTGAAATGACGCTCAAATTAGTCGTTGTTCTTTCTGTCAAAGTGATTTCAAAACCTTTTTATCTGACGTTTATCTGACCCCTGGTCAGTGACAGTGTGGATGAGAGAGTCTCGCTCGTAATCAGCTCATCTGTGATGAATGCATGTGTTATTACCTATCTACATTTAACTGTGATTGTTGTAACTAAACTGTGAAAGTGCACAAGCTGTTCTTGTCCTGGCTTTTTTTTTTGCAGTTACCAAACATAAGGTGCAATAAAGCACTCTCTGAACTCTCTGAAGAATTAATATGACAGTAGCTTCATTTGTTTGTATTGAGTAAATGAAATGACACTTTCCTGGCTTCAGTTGTAGTTTGTATGTATGTATTGAAGTTATGGCTGTATGAAAACACCTAAAACACCAATGTTTTTGGTGAAATCAGTAACACTTACTCACATTTGTAGAAGGCTGATAAAGCCACTGAGAGATTAGTCCATAATTATGTCACTATTAAATCAGTAACCCCTTCAATAAACCCTGTTTGCATTTTTTTATTTCATTTTGCTTACAACTAGTTTCCAGCCAGCCTCTGGCTCTGTGCCCTCATCTCAATTGTTCTCACTTAGTCTTTATAAAAGTTTTGCTAACTCTGCTGCTTTTTTAGCTTCCGACCACTTTGCACACAGATTTTTTTCCTTTTTTTTTGTTTTTTTTTTGGAGTTTCCTTTTGTTCCTCTGGTTGTGATGGTGTGTAGAGATCTAAGCCACAGTTGGCTCAGCTTCACATGGGCCTGTGTGGAGAGACGAGGGGGTTTGTCAAAGGAATTGCCTGCGCCGCTTATTCTTCCTCCACCACAGAGATGACGGGGGAAAAAAAACAACAAAAACAAAACAAAAAGGGACCAGGCTTCTTATTATCAATATTAATCTCTCTTTCTGGAAAGGCCTCTGTAGGCTCTGAGCTCGGCTGTCTTTTAAAAAAAACACACACACATAACGCGACTGATTCAAGGAAACCATGTTTAAACTTGCTAATGTTTTTTTCTCCCTTACTTTTCTGTCTCTCCCTCCCTTTCTTTCTCTCTCTCTGTCTACATGAGCTATTCTCTCTCTTCATTTAGCGTGCCATTAGCTTTCCAAGCTGTTGTTTGTTTTCTTGCTTTAATGTGTTTTTTTTTTTTTAACAAAACGGCAAAAAAACAAGCAAAAAAAAAAAAAGTGAGTGATATATAAAGCATGCACAGTTTTTTGGTGCATGTTTGCCTCTGTGTGTGCGTTGGTTGCTGTGACTGTATGTGGTTGTGTGCTCTGTGTGTGTGTGTGTGTGTGTGAGGGCACTGGCACTAAACTTACTTGGGTCCAGATGTTCTAATTATAGAACGGCTCTGCTGCCTAATGACAGGAAACGCTGGCCTCTGTGTGCATGCATGTGTGTGTGTGTGTGTGTGTGTGAGAGAGAGCGTGCGCGCGCGTGTGCAGAAATCATTTTCTGACGGACACACGACACATTGACTGAATGTGCGTGAGACGGACACATGAATGGAATTCTTGTCATTAACATCTTGAACTCTGATTTCCTCTTTAAATTTTCCCTCAAGTTGCCTCAGAGTTTTAGAAAACCATACATGCATTCCATGCGGCTAATTTGCTTTGCCAAGTGTTTTGGATGAATCATAATTTCAGTGGATTATGTTCACCGGCAGCGTGTGTGTTCAGGAGTCCAGGAGAGGATGTCATTTATATACGTAGACAGCTGGCTGTGACTTGGACTGTTTTGATACTAGTGTCAAAATGTTTTGCCAAATCGATTCTTATTTCAGTTATAGTAGTTTTATAAGTATACATTTCTATTTTTTCAATTCCCTGCTTTGATTTGACAACTGAAGCTGGAGTTCTCAAAGACAAGAGAGACATGATGTAAATAAAACTGTCTGTCTGAGTTATAAATCAGAATCCATCAAAGAATAAATGAACAATGAGTGATAAGGAACGCATCATTAAATTATGTTCCATAGTTGGACATTTATATAATTATGTATTATTACGCTAATGAAATTATAAATTATTGGTTATTAAAGTAATGTATTAAATCTTATAAAAAAATGTTTGATAGGCTTGATAGGATGTATGTTCATTAAGTGTTTTTGATAAACTTTATGAAGAGTCATGGCGTCAGTTAGATTTGGTTTGATCAGAGCTGTGAAATATAAATTCTGGAGAATAATCTGTCTTTGCTCATTACATCTGACCCTTTCTTACCCTCGGGTGTGCCACAAGGACTTTTTTCATTTCTTCTAACTATAACTCTAAAAGACTTACTTTTTGGTGTTGGCCTTGAGAAGCAGATCATTATTCGTTATCATATCAGCTGGAAATGAAAATATATCATGCAACTCTAAATGTGGCCACATACTGTACATGTTTCCAACTGTCTGCACTTGACATTTTGGTATTTGGATGCAGTACTCTGCAGATTTTCACATCCTGCGTCTCGTGTTGTTAGGTTACTCGAGGCTGCTAAAACTAGAGAATTTATTTGGGTAAAACTCAAGGTTTTGGTTAAACATTTGAAAAAGTAAAGAAGTTATGAAAAGTGAGGTGACTTGAAGTGTGAGACGGTCTGAAACTACAATATTTATCTGACCTTACGTTACCTCACCAAAGTGCTTCTGTTGCCTGGTGGCAAAGTTCTACACTTTGTACACTCACCAACCACGTCGACCTTGATTTGAAGCCAGTAAAAGAACAAGAAAATACGTTTTCTCTTAAATCATATTTGTTCATAATTACAGAACCTTTTTTTAACTGCATAACCTTAAGCATGTTCGACGAGTTCCCTAAACCTCAGTCATGCTTCAGTTTGCAGTCAGTGAACATTTTCCATGTACCCTCAGTATTATCAGAGTTTCCTGTTTACTTTGATGAAAAACTATATTTGGACAGCATAAAGCAGCACAAAGCACATTTGCCAATTAAGTAATGATAACATTCAATTACTTTTCAGGAGATGGGGTTGCATATTTGGCATTCAGTGGAAAATCCCCACCGCAGTTTAAAACAAAGTTTAGTATCTTGGCTGAGTATGTATGCATGAATCCACCTGTGGGTCTGCTGTCGTCTATAGCCAAAATGGATGCACTTCATCTATAAAAGCATAACAAAGAAAACAAGCCGGCATAAATAAGCACAGCAGGATTAGGTTAACGTGCGTGGAATGACATGTGGGTCACCAGAAAAGCCATGTTGTTGTTTTTTTTTCTGCCTTGATGATGGTCATTCCTGTACTCTCCCTCCCCGTTACTATGGTAACAAGATGTCAATTGATGTGGCATCTCCATCCGCATCTCCAACTGTCCTCTTGATCAGAGCTCCGTAACCACGGAGACAGAGAGAGAGGAGAGCTTTGTGTATCAGACTTCAGATGGAGCTGCCGTCTGCCGCTGTGCCTTGCTCAAAGGTTCCTCGGGCAGCTTTCAGAAGGCGGACATGTCTTTGTCAGGCACAAGAGGGAAGAGAGGGAAAGGAAAGGAGACAGAAAGAACAGCAATATGAGAAGGGAAAGAGGGAGAAGGAGAGAGGTGTAGGGAAGGAGTCAAGGGTAGGATAGATTGAACAGAACAGAAGAAAAATGGGGAATTACAAATTCAAAGAGGGAGTGAGACAGAGGAGGGAGGAAAGAAAAGAGGGAAGAAAGATGTGAGGGGTGAGGAGTGGAGAGAGCACGAATCATGTAACAAAACAGGACATGGGCGACTTCCTGAATGTGTTCATTACATCACTTCCTCTGCTTGTCCAGCCACATACACACATACATACACACACACACACGCACACACACACACACACACACACACACACACACACACACACACACACACACACACACACAGTGGGATTGTGGGTGTTAGACAGTTTAAGCAGCTTTAAAGGAGAAGATACAGAGACGTAATCTGACTCTTAATTCTTACTCTCATTTTAGTCTGTGTGTGTGTATGTGTGTGTGTGTGTGTGTGTGTGTGTGTGTGTGTGTGTGTGTGTGTGTGTGTGATTACCCAGGATAATAACATGAATGTAGCTCAGTGAAAGTACAAGAAGCCTCTCTTTGAATCATATAAAATGACTGAATTAGATCTTTGTGTCTCTGTGTTTTTCTCATCTCGTACCAGCCCACTTTCACTCCCAGCTCGTCAGATGTTGCCACTTGGTCAGCAACGTTATTCTTTAAAATATGTAGGTGCTCCTCTAGCGTCATGTCCAGACAGGCCTGTGTAGCTTAATGGCTTAATGGTGCCGTCAAAGTCAGGTGACGTAGTATAAAGCAGAAGAAAATCCACATATGGAGGAGGTTGGGCTGGATGGATGAGTTAAACAAATACAGGATTTTTACACAGGAGACAGCTGTTTATGCCCTGTATGAAACTTATGTTTGTATGTTATGTAGGCTACACAAGTTAACCTGTTTAAGTTCTGTATGAGGTATGTAAGATAACTTGACCCCAACCAAGCAGTTTTTATTAAAACAACAATATAATATCGCATTGTAATATCATATATCGTTGATAATATCGTCTGACCGCTATAATGAATGATATTATCAGCTTACAGTATATTGGCACACAGACATATTAGTATTAGCATATATGTTATATACAGCGGTCCCTCGTTTATCGCGGGGGATACGTTCTAAAAATAACCCGCAATAAACGAAATCTGTGAAGTAAGTTTTACAATTATTATACATGTTTTAAGGCCGTAAAACCCCTAACCACACACTTTTATACACCATTTTGTACAGTACTCCCTTAGTTTTTATTTTTTTAATTATTTTTTTTGGCCTTTTATGCCTTTTATTGATAGTACAGCTGAAGATAGACAGGAAGCAGAGAGAGGGGGAATGACACGCAGTAAATGGCCGTCCGATGCGGGATTCGAACCGGGGCCAGCTGCAGCGAGGACTATAGCCTCTACGCACGAGGCGGCCGCTTAACCCACTACGCCACCAACCACCCCAGTACTCCCTTAGTTAATCAGGACGCAGAACACAATGCACGTTAATACTGTACAGTACGCTGTAAAAAAAAAGCATGCAAAATTACACCAAAAAAAATCTGCGAAACAGCGAGTCCGCGAAAGGTGAACCGCGTTATAGCGAGAGACGACTGTATAGCAAATATGCCAATATGAAAACTGTTTTTTTCCTGGTATATAATGCAGGAGAAATTCCTTGTGGTAATCAGTGACAGAATAAAGAAAATGGACCTCAACCTAAGGCGGGCTAAATAATCCCTGGTTGCTCAAACAGGCCACTTGTATTGACACCTGTTGGTCAAAGCAACATGCTGTTAATTCTGTATAACTTTAAGCCTTAATATAATTTGAATTTGAATTAAAAATTTAGACTCAGTAGAGTTTACCCAGAAGCTGTGAACATGTTTATTTCTGCTATAAGGTTGGACATGTTAACATGGGGACTTATGGAGACTGACTTACTTCTGGGGCCAGCCTCAGGTGGTCTTTTGAGAAACTGCAGTTTTTGGCTTCCCTTCACTGCCACAGAGGTTGCGTGTGGTGGTAATATATTGGTGTTACTGATAAGTATATCCAGCAGAGCGAACTGTGATCTACAAACAGTCTTATTGTGAATGTTTAGCTCTCCTCTCCTCTCCTCTCCTCTGCTGGTTGTCACTCCGGACGATTTGACATGGAAATAGTTATGCTAATACATGCGTGTGTGTCCTATGGTTAAGTCTCTGCCTTTCTTTCTGCTTTTCATAATGTTTTAATATTTTCCATGTTCGACTTCAGCAGCCTTTCAATTAGTTTGAATGAGAGATCTTTCTGTCGATCCCTCAGTGTGGACGAGACTATCACGTCTGTTTACCTTGAGTTTCTGTTGGTGCAGTGGGTTTCTGTAGATGGCACTTTTTTTCAGTCGTTTATTCCAGTTACTAAAATGGTTTTCTAAACCTGTCTTCACTTTTTTTTTGGTCTCCACCAACTCCACTAACCAGGTAGTTGCTGTGTCTGCCTATGGTCTGGTGCTGAGCAGGTAGTATACAATGCGTCCAGAGTTTTTTTTTTACTAAAATCAGCTCCCTGCTGAGGTGAGAGTGAACCAAAATGGTCGTGGGTCAGATAACAATGAGCTGAAACTCACTATGAAGCTCTGTAAAGCTAAACAAAGCTGCAAATTGAGGTGATGATTCTCTGTTGGACATCGTTTCAACATTGACATTTGTGGAACTGTTTTTTTGGAGCAGGAGCTTGTTGCCACCAAATCAGGTGCGGTGATGTGGGTGGGTGCTGGGGTTGTAGGTGGTTTTTTATCTCTTTTGAATGTTACCAGTGTAAAATAACTTTTTATTGATATGAATCACCAGCTTTCTCCCTACCAGAGCTCCTGCTCTTTCATTCACTCTATATGTCGCTCAACCACAGCTCTCTCTCTCTGACCTTAGCTTGACTGACGTTCGGTTACGTATCTCCAAAAGTTGATTCTCTTCCAACTTTTCTGCCCCAGGTAGCTACCTCCATTCAAATAAATGGGAAAACCTGTTTTCTTTTCTTCTAAATTGGCCCTTTGGATCACTTCAGGTCTAACTTGAACACTGTGCTGATGTGTGCTTGTTCCAAACCAACAAGAAATCCACACACCACTTTACAGCAGCAGGAGTTTGGGACAAACAAAGGAAAAAGCTTCATCAATGAAATATAATAATATTATATTACGGAAAATTCAAATATCATTTTGCCAGATGAGATATTGTTTTATATTTTTTATTTACAGGTGAGCATTACAGCTCAGTTAAGTTTCAAGTCTGTTCTAATAAGTGTTGTCTTCAAGGGTATTACAGCTCATTATGGCTACAGTCGTTTTCCATGGGAGTTGTAGTGTCTGAAATACTTCCCAATTGGGAAGGTGTGAAGTTTGATTACAAAGCAGAGTTTGGCTGAAAAAGAGTCTTCAGAGTGTCTTCAGTGAATCTGAAGGTTATTAAAGCACCAGTCTCTTTTTTCATCAAAAATATTTCTATATTACGATTCACACAGAGCTCTTTTACCATTACTGTGATTCATCTGTTGTGTTTCATTGAAACATATGTCAAAGCTTGAACATTTTCTGTTTTTATTTCTTGATTTTTAGGAACATTTCAGTTAACAGAAAACGTTTGAGCGACTTTGTTTGATTTGAAGAATTCAAAAAATACCTAAAAAGATCTGACACATGCAAACACAGTTGACATGAGAGACATGTGTGTGTCCATGTGTGTGTTGGGGGGATGGGGCAGGCGCACGGTTAATTATAGAGTTTGGTTGGAGACCAGATGAGAACAGTGGGGCTATAGAGCTCACACAGGTGCACACATACACACACACACGCTTGATGTTCTCGCAGCATGACCACTGTCCTCATTTCTGTCAATCAGAGACCATTTATTACCGTCATCAACACATGTGAGAGTGTGTGTGTGTTTGTTGTTGATGTTTTCACGTTACCTTACATGCAACACACTTTTGTTGAAAAAATATTAAATGTTTGCCACAGGCATAACACAGGTTAAAGTACATTTCCAGCAACCAATCCAGGGCTGATTTCAAACTGTCTTCAACACTGCAGAAAATTAGTTTTTTTGTCATAATGTCAGATAATTTTTGGCATCATTGCCTGTGTATCCAGTCACGTAAGCTTTTCTAAAAGCTGTTAATGGAACTGCAGTGCGGACCAAACAAACTAGCCAAAACCTGTTGAAGAGCCTGAATTACTTCCTTTAGGACTTTGGGGTGATTCATTTGTGCTGTGAACGTAGAGATACTGTAAGTGCACATATGTGATTTTAAAATAAATATTCCTAAACTTCAATCGAGCCCATCTGCTGTTCAGGGGAACTAGTAAGGAAACAATCTTTTTAAACAATCTGCATTATCATTTGGTAACAATGGCAACATGTATGTGCGTCAGCAGGTGAATGCAGGGTTTTTCCCTGATACATCAGAAAGTGAAAAGCAGTTAAAGCCGAGGTGTGTTCTTTATTTTGGCAAAGTGAACACACGTAACTATCTCCACATAATTATATGGTGCAGACACCTGTGTTTTTTAAATCCTGTTTCTACCTGTTGGTCATTATTGGACTAATATTACTCACAATCAGCTGATTCTTTCTTCTGTTTGTAACACCTGAGAACACATAAGGCTCAGAAGCAAGACCGCCACCAAATCTGTCCAATGAATGAGTTATCCTTCAGCCCATGTGACCCCATATTTACTTTTCTTAGCACTGTAAAAGTCTGTAAAAGCACACAAAGATGACTAAAAGCTGCCAGTGAATAATTTTTCTCTTTGTTATTGACCAACTGAACCAGCTACAAGTGTCATTGTGTTCAGTAGCAATGAGTTCTCAATTGCTTACTTACCCCATGATTCTAAAGCCAGACAGCTCAAGGACATTCCAGATTTGGCCATAAAAATTCAGTAGCCCTCTCCGTGTGTTTAGAGCCTTTGTCCTAATATAGTATGACCCCATTCACTTGACATGGACACGAACGGTCTCAAACATAATTAAAGCTTTAATTTGAATGTTTTATTTCAAATAAAATGTGCTGCAGAGACAAAATCATAAGAAAAGGTATGTATGCATGTGAAATCTAGTAAATTTGGATTGAAACGGATTTTACATGCATACATATCAAATATAATATATTGGTTTTACTTTCCTCAGAGACAAGCTTGGTTGGTCACAAACACAAAAATATATCATTTTATTACACGGATCTGTTGAATATTCGATATTCGATTATAACATTCTATGGTCTGTTATTTCTTCAAAACAGACCACCGCTATGAATATTGTATCGTTGCTATGGACACAGTAATGATGATACACTCTAGAGGACCAGAGAGGACACCAAAATAATTTAAATCAACCAAATCATGTTTAAATCAATAATTAGACACAAAATATTGATTTCTCTCATGAGTAGCAGAATAATGCGGGATAACGTAGAGCGACCCTGAATGGGTTTATTTCCGTAACAATGACCGTCTCGCTGTGCATTATCCCTTACTTTAATCATACAAAGAGTGGCTCAATGGTCATACTCGGGTACAGGCCTGTTTTTGTCCTCAGTGATCACATACACACTCTCTCTCTCTCTCACACACACACACACACACACACAGTGGCTAACTGTATTAATAGGAGTCTGTTTTGTGTCAAGCAGGTCTTAATAGGATCAGTGTGAGAGACATGGAGCTGTCTGTCAGTCTAAGTTCATTAACTGATGATAGATGACCTGTGCGTGTGTGTACGTGTGTGTGTGTGTGTGTGTGTGAGAGTGTGTGCGTAAGGGAGAGAGAGAGAGAGAGAGAGAGAGAGAGAGAGAGAGGTGTGTGCTTTAAAGTGTGTGTTTTCCTGCTTGTGTGTAAATTCTCTCTCTGGTGTAATTTATAGCCCTCAATCGGAGGCCTTATCAGGTGCAGGACACATGGATGCCTCCTTCTCTCCTCCTTCTCTCTTCCTCCTCCATGTCTTTCAACTTTTGCACACCAAGTTGTATTTTTCTCTCCCCCTCTTCCTCTCCTCCCTCTCTTCCAATCGCTCCCTCTCCCGTCTTTTTCAATGCTGAAGGATGCTTTCTTTAATTGCTGTCCTTCCTCATCCTCTTCCTTCCCATCTTCACCTACACTTCTCCTGCATCTGGACCAGCTATCATCAAACTCTCTCACTCTGCTTTTATTTCATTTTCCTTCACTTTCTTCTCCTAATCTGTTTCCAAAGAGGCTTTATTTGTAGGACAAAAACTTTCTTGTTGTCAGATTGTAAGCACATTTATTCCCTCATCCATCTGGTCAGATGTGTCTTCTCTAAACCATATCGATCCAGTGTGTGTTCCCTTAATTCAAACAATCCAGTGTGTGTTCCCTTAATTCAAACAATCCAGTGTGTGTTCCCTTAATTCAAATAATCCAGTGTGTGTTCCCTTAAATCAAACAATCCAGTGTGTGTTCCCTAAATACAAACAGTGTTCCCTAAATAGGAATGATCAGGTTTGTTTACATCCAGACAATCAAGTTTGTGATCCCTAAATCCAACTGATCATAACGTGTATTTCTAAAACCTAAACAATCCAGTGTGTTTCCTAAATCCGAACAATCAAGTGTGTCTTCACTGAATAAGAAGGTTCATATGTGTGTTTTTTAAAATCCAAATCAAGTCTGTGATCCCTAAATCCAGCTGATCATAACACGTGTTCCATAAATTCAGTGGAAGCGTGTATTCCCTGAATCTCCTTAATCTGATCTTTGTTCCCTGAATTTAAATGACTTGTCATGTATGTTTTACAAGTGTGTGTTTCCTAAACCCAGGGGTTCATTAGTATTAGTTTTAAAAATCTGCCTGGTCAATAAATATCATGCCCTCAACTCAGGACTGTAGAATATGTGTTACTGCTGATCAAGCGTTTTTGTCTTTACTAAACCTGCATGAATTCTGTCCTATGGAAATTTTTTTGTATTCATGCTAACATACTTTTTTCAAGTAGGGACCTCTAGTCTGACTCTGAACTGAACCTGTTTATTTCTATTGGGCTAAAACAGTTACACACACACACACGCACACACACACACACAGGCACAGATAAGCCGACATTCCAAATGACTTGACAGTGAATGTAAGCTGCTCACTATACACACACTGACACAATGGAGAGTCTATTGAAGAGAGATTTTGCACTACAATGCATGAAACAACTGTGACTATACTGTATGTGTGTGTGTGTGTGTGTGTGTGTGTACTGTAACCGCTGCGTTTGCACATTTCAGTCAACCTGGATGAACTGATCTACCTGTCAAACAACTAAAACTACATGGTTTGGTTAGGAAAAGATTGTGGACGTTGTTGGTTGGAGACAGGATGTGAACTGCTGGCTCCTGTAAAGTCAGAAATGTTGTATTTTATACTTCCACATCTTTACCGTGGTTGATATTCTTGTGTTTGTTATCTAGCATGTTAGTTTTGGTTGTATCTTGTCAGTAAATCTATTGGATGGATCCAAATGAAATTTTGTACACACATTCGTTGTCCTCAGAGGATGAAGTCTTCTGACTTTGGTATTTCCCTGTCTTGTTCTTTACCATGTTTTTGACTTTGAGTGAAATATGCCAGCAACTATTGGATGGCTTGCCATAAATTCTGGTACACACATTCATGTTCCCCTCAGGGAGACTTGACTTGATCCACTAGCTTTTCATCTAGCACCATTACCAGGTCACCTGTGACCTCTGACAGATATAATATCATGGATCCAGTGTGATGACAGAGGGGATTAGTGGTCTGCAGGAGGCTTAAAGGACCATTAAATTTCACAGAGACACATTAAAGGCTCTACAATCATAATCAATAATGTTTAATGACATGGAGCATGGAGAGGGGGTGATTTACGCTGCTGTAGTTGATTATAGACACTGTACTGTAATATTATGTGTAGTATTAAGTGTTGAAAGTGATGTGATGAGTGTGATGATCACTCACATGATTATGCAAGTGATTAAAATGTGAATCTGAGTGCTAAGAATGTTCACTATAGCAGTCCCAGAGTAAATGTTAGCCAATAAATAAAAACAGTGCAAACAGTCGAATGTAGAATGGATTTTTCTTTTTGCTCAATGAATTTCTGGTGACTTACTTTACTTTTAAATATATTTTTCTTCCTTTAGATAATAAACTCTGAGTTATACCTCTCTAAACTGTCAATGTTGTGTTTCCTGTTATCTAAATCTCTGTCCTGTTCTTTCTCACACAGATATGGAGGAGAGAACGAGTGCAGGGTCATGGGCAAGTGGAAGTCGTTCTTCCAAGGTACTGCTCCTAATATTTGTTGTTCTTTTACTGTTAAATGCATTTTCTTTAGCGTTTTCAACATTATTATAACTGCCATTAGAACTACAGTACCTGCTGCTATCACTGTTATAACTAATATGCCTACACTATGGCTGTCCAGATATGTTGCTGACATAGACCACTGACTGTATATAAAGATGAACAGGTGACACCTCACCAAAACATTTCAATCGCCCCCTGTTGGCTGGCAGCAGTACAGGTCATAAACCCCGCCTCCTCTATGTTAGCAGATTGGAGAGGAGCCAAACTAAAATGTACAAGTGAAATAAATGTTTTTCCCAGAGATGGTTTCAGACATTTTAGGTCGTTTTAAGCTGATGTTTGTTCAAGTGTTCATTTTATTTAAAAAAAAGAGAGGTTCCGCATCATGATTGACAGCTGAGTTCTGCTCATGATTGATTGTGGGCGGGAGCTGATACTGCAGCTCAAAGTCAGATCATTACTGCACAAACTCTGGTTCCAAATGACATCAACAGTACAAAATGGCAGTGGCCATATCTGTGATATTTTAGCTTCATTTTTATACAATAGAACAAAGTAGAGACGCAACATCCATCTTTATATACAGTCTATGAGTAAGACTATGTGACTACGAGTAAGTATGACTTATTTTTCCATAATTTCTGCCTGTAATTGATGGTAGGTTGTATAGTAGAGAGCTGAAATTAATTGTAGAAAAAAGAGAGACATCCAACAAGTCCCTAGGTCCAACCTAGGGATGTTGAGGTTAATGTGGAGTGCGTTTTAGCTCTTAGACCAGCATGACACTCTAAGAAATGAGTATTGTACATGGCAGCGTTATGCATTTTTATAATGCAGGGCTATCCATTCATCAGTGTAAATTGTTTTTAATCCTGTTAATAGGATAGTTTGAGGCACAGGCCCAAACTTAGAGGATAAAATGCCAACTCAGCCACTATGTCTGTGGTTCAGATGTAGCTGGGTACCTTTGTTGGATCTCTCTTTCTCTCTCTCATTTTTCATTTTCATGTCATCTCTCTATAATAAAAGCATAAACATGTATATAAAAAAATCACTAATAGCACATATACTGTATAGCTCAGTATACTGGAGGCTAGCAGTTTCCTCCTGCTTCCAGTTTATGTGCTCAGCTAAGCTGTCTGGCTCATGTTTAGCACACAGATCTGAAAGTGGTTTCAGTCTGCTCATCTTATCACCATGGAGGAAAAAAAAAACTATTATGAAAATATCAAACTATTGCAGCTGTAATATGAAGGAAAATATAAATATGAAACAGACTCTCAGTGTCAAAACACACAGAGTCTGTAGCGCTGCTATTAGTAGTGTCACTACAGATAGTGCTAACATACTGTTGCCTCTGCCATCGCAGTTATTCATCACAGCCACTTCTGCTGCGAGTCATAGTGACAACTTCATGCAGTATAATAAGGAGATGCCATTGTTCACCCCACGTGTCTGTCTGTCTCCACAGAATTATGCAGATGGGTCTCAGTACATGGCGTCACATGACAGCCTCTCACCTCCGTACACCAACTCCAGGCTAACAGGTACGCCGCGGGATGAGTGTGTGTGTGTGTGTGTGTGTGTGTGTGTGTGTGTGTGTGTGTGAGTGAGTGAGTGTGTATTCTTGTTATTTTACAATGCATTTTGTTTCTTCCATCAACTTTGTATCCGTTACTGCTGGCTTTTGATCTGACGGTGTGTGTGTGTGTGTGTGGAGAATTAGTGAAACACTATTGTACACTGGAGGAGACAGGTCATCTGGTATGCAATTTCTCTCTCTCTCTCTCTCTCTCTCTCTCTCTCTCTCTCTCTCTCGGCCCGCTGTGTGGAAAACGCTTGGCAATGTGTGCTCATTTACCCATGATGCTCTCTGCCTCTGGCTCTCTACAATGTGGCGCCAGTTGTGAGCAAATGGCCACTGACACAGATAATCTGCCTCTCTCTCCCTCTCTCGCAAACACACACACACGCGGCACACACATACACTCACAGACATATAATCACTCAAACACACGCATGCAGATGTACTTACACACGCACAGAGCTTAATTACCTTTGACTGGATGCATCAAATATGGAGGATGTCAGCTCTCAGCTACCTGATCTCTTTCTGTCTCTCTGTCTCTCGTTTGTTAGTTTATACCGTGGTCGCTCTTTCTCCTGTGAATGTTAGATCACAAAGAATGTCTGTTTGAATGTCTTGGGTTGTACGGTATTTAAGATGCGTGTTTGTAAAGGAGACACAGACTACTGTACCAACAACTTAAACTAAAGGCTAGGGACCACTTAACAGCTGTATGTCGTTTCATAACTATTATATATTCCATAACTCAAGCTCCAAGTCGAGTTCTTCCACATCAAACTGGGAAAAAAATCTCTGTTTTTTCTCCTCATTAAACTGTCACACACTACTGTCACAAATATAATTTCATGCCGTAGCAGATTTCTCTTTATTGGAGCTAAAAGTTCTAGACCAAACCATTAAAACAGGTTTTTGGCCGTATGTCCAAAACTTCAATTTTCAGAGGGAAAAGCCACTTTGTTTGAGGTGGATTAACACATTATATGACTGTTTTATTTTCCCTTATTGCATCTGTGTTTTATTCGCTCGTGGCTTATAATTTAACACAAACCATGACCACCACAAACCACTTTTGTTTTAACTTAACTAACGCCTTCAAAAAAAAAAAGTTTTAATTTGTGCAAACACACATGTTAAGATGTTGAAAGATCCAGTTGTTACTTAAATGAGCTGAAACGAAACAGAAATAAAATAGATATAAAGAACAAAAGAATTGTGATTAATCTTGTAATTGAACAGTTCGTTGTGAAGGAAAGAAAACAGAAAATAACAGAATAAGAATGTAAAAGTTTGGGGTTCTTTGCTGGAATGATCCATAGTGTGTGCGATGTGTTGTGACAGTGTTGTGATTATGGTATGTCTGTGCAGAGGCACAGAGAGAAAAGACGTCGCAGAGTCAGGAATGGAAATATTGTATTCTTCATCTGGCACACGGGAGCCGCAATTTACTTTGATAATGATAACACTAAGAGACAGAGACAGCCAGGGATATGAAACACACTCACACACACACACACACACACACACACACACACACACTGCGAACAGAGTTGCAGAAAACATCCTCTTCACTTTTAACCTGTGACTGTTCTGATCTGAGTAAATCGGATTGTCTTCTGTGTCTGTTGGCATTTTGCATGCACTGATGGGAAATGTAGTGTCTCAGTATCAATACTCAAACCACAGAGCTCTCATTAATATCAGTGATGCTGTGTTATGCAGTACTACGCTAAGAAAATAGTCCTTTTTTTGACTTGACTCTGTGCAGTGTTGACAGCATCATGTTATAGTGATCTGCGGAACAACATTATAAAAATGTAAAAAAGAAGTTATTCTCTGTGACCAGACAGAAGCCAGGACTAGTTAGTTGAGTTAGGTGATGGATTGTTGCATTGGCTGCTGGAGAATTTTAGGTCATCACTATGACGTTGCTAGGCAGGTAGCATGTGGTTACAAAAAGGTACAGTAGTTGGCAGAGCTTTACTGATAGTAGTCAAGGTGTTTTTCTAGTTGGTTGCTGAATAGTTGGTTTGGTTGGTTTTATGATATGAACAGCTACATATGTTCTGATACCACTTTGTCCTTCCTCATACTGATTGTAACACCTGAACTTTGCATATCAGCCTTCACAGAGTACCAAGCTATGTATTGTTGTATGGTCTGGTTCACGTTAAACCCAAAAGATGAACAAATGCATAATAGAATAAATGCAACAAGACCTTTTTTTATTATCTAGTTTGACAGTCTGCTGACATTTAACAACCTCTAGCTAACGTTAGACTACACAAAATCAACTCTTCCTTGTTGCTCTAACACAGTATATCCCAGGGCCCAATGGCAGCCCTTACCCACCCTATTCTGCCTCTGACTGGTTTGTACTTCATTGTACAAGTCTTGGTAAGTCACTGTCAGCGTGAGAATATGAAGGTAGGGCAACCAAAGGGTATAAAAGGCGAACAGGACTAGGACTAAAGAATTACATGGTTGACACAGACACAAGCGATTGCTAGGGGGTGCCGAGATCTTTGTGAATGTGTTGTTAAGGGTTTCTTTGTAGCCCCTTAGGTGTTATGCCATTGATAAATTGCTTTGCTTGTTTTAGGGGGGTTTGCTACAGTGTTCCAAACCCAGTCTGGGATTGTCTCATCTACTGACAGTCAATGATGTTTCCTATGAAAACATGTAGGAAAGAGGGCATGCGCTGCTCTTTGAACGCAAGTTTACCCGACAAACATTTGCCAAAGCAATGAGCTATGTTAATGAGTCATCCTCCACATCTTTACTTTTGTAAAATTGAATCACACGGTTTGAAAATAAACTTTAAAGCATGAATCTCACCTTTGTGTACATGTGGTTTTGAAAACATACTTGGCTTTGCGATGCAAAACCACTTCAAGAAACGCTTCAATGGGAAGCATCCAAAATCCAAGAATCTCCAGGAAAGTGGAGTAGTCAGTCCCAAATTGGTACTGGGGTGTTGCAAGGTTGTTTCTTTCTTCTGCAGATGTAAGGTGGTTGGATGTCTGGTTAGGATTGGCAAATGTATATTATTGATATAGCTTTTATTTTGAATAATTTGAGTGTTAGTGCCTTTGATTAGACATTTTTTTTGAGGAAGCAGAAGATCTTTGGTCATCACGTTTTGTCATAAAAAGATTAATTTTAACCATGCTCCCCATTTTTTTTTCACATTTAGCAGAAGGTGGTTAGCATCACAGAAGTGCACACATCTCTTAGTTTCAAAATAAGAAGCTAATGTGTCAGCATCATAATGCAATAGCATCCTAAAATTGGACTTTGATGAAGTAGTTACCAAGATGCTTGCTTGTGCAGTTCTTAGTATATAAGATGAGGAAGACTGTGGAGCTGACACAGCTCTGAGGAGCACCTGTACTACTGGGTTATTAACCCTAATGCACCGTGTGTAATTAGATAACCAAGATATTTTGTATATTGTGTCTGACAAAAAGAGTGTTTAATTCTCTGCTTTGAGCTGCTACATCGCAGAACACTTAAAGAAACATCTGAGTGGAAGCATCAGTCTGGACTTTATTTTGGAGGAACATTTTGTCTTTCACCTGTATACCTTTGCATTTTGTGTGAATGACTGTAATTAGCTCTAATTATTATCAGGTCTGAGACTTGGGATTCTCACCTGAGATGAACTCAAACTGAAAGAAGAAAGAAACACTGCAGAGTTTAATGAACCCGACCTGAACATGTCGAGTGTGAACGCAGCCTCCCTCTCTCTCTCTCTCTCTGTCTCCCTCTCTCTCTCTCTCTCTAACCTTGTCTGTCTTTCTTAACCCCCCCCCCCATCAGATTAGAGTGATGTTATGCTCTAGATAATCAGCGAAGGGATTAGTGTCATCTCAGCGACCCCACTAGATTAATCTGCCCCCCCCCACACACACACACACACACACATGCGCGCAAACACACAGAAAAACCACAGTGATCTAGCAATCAGAAGATGTGTGTGTGTGTGTGTGTGTGTGTGTGTGTGTTTTATGTGTAAATGTTTGTAAATGTGACTTGCAATTGCGTGTTTATACGAGTACATGTGCACTTCCGTGTGTGATGCACGGATGTGTGTTTTTGTGTGTGTCTGCGTGCTGATTATTCCGTCTGTGTGTGTGTGTGTGTGTGTGTGTGTGTACGTTTGAGGGTTTTTGGTGGTGTGTGTTTGGCAGGTTACTGTGTCAGTATCTGAGTGTGTGATGTAAGCTCCTGTAAGTATGTGGTTTTTATGTGGTTAAATAGAGGGGTGTGTGTGTGTGTCTTTGTGTGAATGAGTGTGCACTTGGATTGTGTGTTTCTATGTGTGTGTTCATGTAGTCATTTGTTGTGTCTGTACCTGAGCGTGTGATGCTGGCTTTCATGTCTATGCATGTGTGTGCGTGTGTGTGTTAATTTTTTGTTTATACACTCAGAGTGTGTGTTTGTGTATAGGTGTCTTTGTGTGTGTGCATGCACATTTGTGCGTGTGTCTGTGCGTGTGTGTGTGTTTGTATTCAATTTCTCTGCCTTTGTATGAGAATGTGTAATGCTGGCTTTCATGTGTGTGTGTGCTGGTGTGTGTGAATGTGAATGAGTGTATTTGTGCTCTTTGACTCGCGTGTGTTTACGTTTGTGCGTAAATGTGGAGGTATTGTATGATTCTACCTTTCATGTGTGTGTGTGTGTGTGCGGTTATGTGTGTGTGTATCTACCTATGTGAAGCTGCTTTGCAGAGCAGGTGCACCACCCTGAACCCCCGCCCCCCCACCGCCCCTGTAACTGTCACCTACATAGTAAATGAGAGGCTCAGTGGTTTCAGCCTGTAAGCACATTCTGCTCTGTTATAAATAAACGATCTGATGTGGCTTCAGTGTGATTATGATGCACAGCAGCTTCATTCTACCAGCTCTTTCTACTGCTTGCATTTTGTAATTAAACAACAAAAAAAAAACTTAATTTGTCAAAGAAAGAATGACAGAACGCACCAAAAATTTGCTCTGCGGCACGCTTGTCACAGTTTTGGGGGGGACAGTCAGTCACAGTTTTTGGCTGATTGTCAGCAGGCAGCCTCTGGGACTGTTCAGGGTTTACTGCTTCGAAAGAGAACCTTAAAGGAGAATCCATCTATTTACCAACGCCAGATCAGAAGATGGGCATCCATTTTCATCTGTGCATTTATTATACATTTAGCCTAGCCTAGCACAAAAGAGAAACTGTTAGCTTAGCTCCACCAAGGTGAAATAAACCTAAGTCAGGCTTGAAGCTCTGTGAGGCGCTGACACAGTGCTGCTTTGAGCTAAATGCTAATGTCAGCATGCAAAGATGCTTACAGTGACAATGTTATGATGATACCATGTTTGGAATTTTTGGTGATGTTGGCGAGTTAGCACAAATGCAAAATAGTACTGCAAAACAAAAGTGCATTCACATTTACATTAACTAAGGAAAAATAAAAATAAAAATTGGCCTCATGATGGTGCTAAATTAGAAGTTAAGTCATGATAAGTCATCCATAAATACATAACATGAATGTGTGCACCAAAGTTCATAGCAATCAGTGATAAGTCATTGTTGATATATTCCATACATGTCAGCATGCTTTTATCAGAGTGATTGATCCTCTGGGAACCATGAACGTCTGAACCAAATTCTTTGGCAATCTGTTCAATAGTAGCTGAGATATTTCAGAGTGGACTGAAGATGGACTGTCCTCAGACCCAGAGCACCATGTAACTAAAATTATATCTTCCAATAAAGCAGTCGGATTTACTTATTGCATCTTCTTAGCTAACAATCCATCTTGTAGTTTTGTTTAAAGTCAACAAGGTTTCTCTCCCAACTAGAGTTGCCTTGAAAAACGCAACATGGTTAGTGGGTTGCTGAAGGTACCCCTCTAGTCTCAGTTTTGCACCACAGTTCATTAGCAATTTAGCCACGATTAATATTCAGAGTCTGGTTAGAATTTCAAAATAAAATTTGCTGAGAAACATTTCACATTTTATGAGTATGAAAAGGTTGCAGTTTGTTCAGGTTTAGGCAAAAAAAAAAAAAAACACGACTTGGTTTAGGTTTAAATACGTGTCCAATAACAAAGCCAAAAGTCATATTTAACATTTACTACATGTACATTTATTAAATGTAAGTAGCTCCAACGCTAACTGCTGCCAAAAGCACGGTGTACCATTTTTGCATTTCTATTTCTGCACCTGCTCAATAAACAAGATAGTAAAGCAGACAACTTTAGAGTTGTGGCTGGAGGTTAATACGTTGTTATATATTCTAAACGTTAAACAGCATTAAACCACACACGATGTAAAGAAGTGCTATAAACCTGATGACCCCCCCCCCAATCCTCCTCCTCTTGTTGTTTTTGTTGAAATGTAGTGAGTCAGCCGTCTGTCTCACCTCTGTGTGACCTTATTAATGAGTGTTGAGCCACGAGGCTGGACCCCCTCTGAGGAGGTCACATCTGGACACTTTATATAGAAATACATATCTGTCTCCCTCTCTCTGTGTCTTTCCACCTTTTATTCCGTCTGTCTCTCTCTCACTCCACATTTTGTTCAGTCTTTTCTTTTTTGTACTGTCTGTTTATGCACTTGATATATATTTTTCTCTTTCAGCTGTCATTCTCCTTAATCTCTTCTTCACCTCTTGTCGGTGTCGACTTTTTCCTGCCCTCTATCTTTTTTTTTATTTCCTTCCCTCCATCTTTGAATCACCCTCTTCTATTCTCACCCCCATCTCTTCTCCATGGAGACGAGGCCCTCCTGTCTCCCCTTCTACCCCAGGAGCCCCTCACCTCAGCTGGGTGTAGTGCCGAGGTCGTCCCCCTGTCTCTCCCTGCTGGGTCTGGGTCTTTGTGCTTCGAATGTTTAAACATAAAGTAGAAGAGAGGAGAGGAGAGCAGAGGATGAAAGTAAAAGACAAAAAAAAACAACTTATAGGCGTTTAGTTTTTAATTAATTTTCAAAGCTTTGAGTTAGGATTTTATTGCAAATTATTCCCGAAGGTCATAAACAAACTTCCATGCTCTTCAATGTCTCTTCAGTGTCTCTTCAAATGGAATAAATACAAGTTCATCAGCAGGCCTACATACATTTTGGTTGATAATCATCTAATATTTGTAATAACGCTTTGTTTAAATATGATTTCATCACCGGTGTATTTCAAAAAGACTAAATAAAGGGACAAAAACACACCAGGAACAAGAAGTAAGCAGTTAAAAACAATAAATAAAACCAGGTCAATATATTCAAATAAATAAGAATGAAATACATAAATATAAAGAGATTTTCTCTCTTAATATCCCTCATTTCCTGCTCCACCCTCTGTGATTTTCTTTCTATTGTCTCTGCTGATTGAAACTGAACAGCCACCGTCTCATTCTTGAAGTATTTTGAATGGATGTCATGCATTGATTAGTGCTGCATTGACTTCAGTGCATTAACACGGATTCACAATGTAAGCCACTGCGGAGTATTTAGTATATTATTGTTTTGAAGGGCCTGTGTATCACATGTAAATTGTCTGTGTAATTAGATCTGACATAGTAATAATAGGTCTCGTCAAGGCGAGAGGGCGGAGGGTGGAAATGTAAAACGTACACTCTGAAAGCAGTTCATCGGGGAGCACTTCAGGGTTCCTGATCGGGGAGTGGGGGAACATGTTGTGGAGTATTTTATGACGAGCACTTTTAGGTTTCTTGAAGAACTGTCAGAGTTAATTATCACTTTTTGAAAAGCCTAATAAAGGAAATAGAAATAGTGAAGCTAAGGCACAGCTACACTGTAGGTACTTTGTACACACTGTACTTCAATTGCAGAGGCAGGTGGTGTTCAAGCCTACATATAGAGTTACCTCCTTCCATGAAGTAAATGGCTTCTTTGTTCTTGTATATGACTGCATAGGTGTTTGTGTGTGCTAAAGAAAATCAGATCAACTGATGACGTGTCCGGTGGGATCAACCTGTTGTTTGAAAACCCCAAATCTCCTTCACATATTTAACATGTAATAAGGAAGCAGAACATCGGCAAAACAAAGCTCCTGTACCTCAACTACTGAAGATAATCCTTAAAATAGCTTCTTGTGATGGATTCTTCATGTTGCACTCAACAAAATCTAAAGCCATGCTTTTAATGTCAGCATGCTTACAAAGCTATCATGCTGTTGCAAGCTAAGCAGGTTTAATGTTTACCTTGTTCATCGTCTCACTAGGTGGCTCAAATTTGCTAATTAGCATTAAACACCAAGTACAGCTAAGGGTTAAGGGAGTGTCAATAGTTTTGCAGGTATTTGGTCACAAACCAAAACATTTCCATCCAGTTTCACCATGAACTCGTGGTGTTAGAGTCACCACAGTCAGTGGGATTCATCCTCTGGAAGCATGAATATCTGTTTCTGTATATCTGTATAATATGTATAATAGATATTTTCATATTGAAAGGTTAAACCTGCTAGTGGCATGAGAGAAAAAGTCAGGGAATCACCCAAGTCATCATCCTCTAGGACCAGGAATACCTGTACACATTTCATAATAATCCATCAAATACTTCCGGCTATAGATCTATAGATATGAAACATGTGTGTAGTATCCATGACGTCGCCCGCAAGTTTCTGAAGAGCCGGTGTGAAACTCATAGTGCGGTGCCACCATCTTGGCAGTCCTTTGTCGCCTCCCGGCTAATGCAAAAATGGTCAAAGATGTGAAGCGTGGCAACAAACCACCTGTGATAGGATCCACCTGTCAATCAAAGCAACCAAGCTCTTAATACTGCATAACTTTTCACTTTCAATATCATTTGAACAATCTATCTATCTATCTATCTATCTATCTATCTATCTATCTATCTATGTCTGTGTGTCTCTCTGTTATTCTCATCTGTCTGTCTCTCTGTCTGTCTATCCATCCATCCATCTGTCTGTCTCTTCCATCTTCTGTCATCCATCCAGATGAGGCCTCTGGAGACCAAGCTCGGGTCATTCATGTTACACCGTGTGTGTGTGTGTGTGTGTGTGTGTGTGTCCTTTATCTTTCTATCTCTGTATGTCTCTGCTGCTATGTGTGTGTACGACTCATGTGTGTACGTGTGTGTGTGCGTGTGTGTGTATGTGTGACAGACTGTGAAATGGTGCGTAGTAGCACCTGGGCCCTTCAGTGTTGATTGATCGGCTTGGTCATGTGGAAGAGTCCCATCTGGCCAGCCACGCTACGGTGTGTGTGTGTGTGTGTGTGTGTGTGTTTGTGTGGCAGAGAGAGAGAGAGAGAGAGAGAGAGAGAGAGTGCTTGTTTGTGTGTAAGAGGTGAGAGAGGGAGATAGAGATGTGCAGCTTGAAACAGTATGTTTATTGTGAGAGGGAGAGAGAGAGTTCTTCAGTTATAACTGTGGCTCCCAGAGGCCAAAGATGAACTGTATTTTATCATCTGAGAGAGGAGAGAGAGAGACAAGCTACATTCACAATGAAAAACATTAAAGGAATATATTTTTTTTAGAATCTTGTTTCCATAAGTTTGTTGGTTTGGGGCTGTTTTTCATGGTTTTTGGCTTTGGGCTTGTACTTCTGCAGAGTAAAATGTTATTTTAGATAATAGTGCGCGCCCAACTGTGGTAACAGTTTGGAGAAGGTCCTTTCCTGTTCCAACATGACAATGCCCCCGTAAACAAAGCAGGCCACATCCATAAAGGAAAGGTTTTTCCCAGTTTGATGTGAAAGAACTCTGTCTGTCCTGCACGCAGCCCTGACCTTAACCCCATCCAACACCTCCAGGATGAACTGGAACGGGTCATTATTGCCCAACATCAGTGGTTGACCTCATCTTAACGGGAGCAAATCCCTGCAGCTAGGCGTGTTCCTGATAATTTCACTAATTTTGCAGAGACGTGTCGACTGGTCTAAAAGGAAACACTCAGAAAACAGTCCAAATTGTGCAACATTTAAACACCCTGAAACAGTTACTCTGCATAGTGTGAGTGATTATGAAGAAAATAAAGTGACGTGAATGACAAATAGTGGATGGCGATGGTTTCAGAGAGTGGGTTGACAGGTGTGACTCTTGGTTTCTCACTGCCTCATGTCATCATATCATGTGGTATTGTTACCACATTCTAGGTTACCACAGTCTAACCCTTTCTTTTCAGTGGTAGCTCCACCCTCCTTTCTCCCCTGGATAGTGTCATCTCAAACTGATTCGTCATGCGGGAGTAAAATCAACTGGTAGAATCCCAAAGCAGACTGCAGTAGTGAAATGTGTGGGCTACAACTTAACTTCCAAAGTGGAACAAAGATGATATCTTGAACAACCAGAGCAGACATTAGTGTAGTGAGTGGGGGATGGTGCGTTGGTGGCTGCAAATATCTTAGACACAACAGTTAGCTGGCATTATACATTGATAAAATATTAAGATGAACCTATTATCATAGATTATTTAGACTGTTTAGTACTTTTGGTGTTGACGAGTGAGGTAGCAGCATTTAATCGACTAGTCGACGTGAAGTCAGAAACATAAAGTGTGGTTGACAAGACTGCTGTATGGAGTGTGTGAACAGCAGAAGTAACATGACACTACATTCATTAGTTCATTATTGGTCAGATTACTACACATGACGTCAATGGGATAATTCATAGTGATCAACAATTACCACCTGCTCTGTTGGTCTGCTGAGCTTTTTAGTCTCTTTGAGCTTATTGTTACGATTTTAAAGCAGATTCGCTGTTTTGATTCAGCCCCAGGGCTCCTGTCAGACTTTTTACCAGCAGCACCAGTAACCTCCGTAAACCCACTGTGCACAACCAGCCCAGCACCAAACAGCAGACAGGCAAATTCAGAGATCAGCTGGTGAAGAAAATGTAACATCTAGCTGCTCTGCAGCTAGATGTTCTCAGAAGCTGATGGAGACCAAACCATGGATGTAAGGAGAGTCAATAATGGATTCATCAGGTGGACACACAGCTCGAATTCAAATTAATTAATTTCATGTGCAGAAAGATAATTTTTCGCTAACATTTACCATGTGGTTGGGCATACCATGTATGCCATGGCTCGTACCATGTATGCACAACCACAAATACCAGAGCTTTGTAAAAGTTACATGAATTTAGATATGACTGTTAAGACTAATGTCACGTTACCATAAATCAGATGTGGGATCAGATTTAGAATCATGTTGTAAAATGGCGTAAGTCAGAAATAATTTCACTTCTCCAAGTTTCGTCTTTTACAAGGAAAATGTCTGTTAGAAGACGAGACAGAAGTCTCAGCCTAAACTATGGAAAAAAGAGAAAAATGAAAAGTGACAAAAAGAAAAACAGATGCACGAGAGAGGAAGACAGAGCGACAGACAGCGAGAGAGAAAGACCGAAAGAGAGAGACAGTGTGTGTTTTCTGAAACGAAGCCAACTGATAATTAATGCCTCTGACATCATGGTGCTCTAATTAAGCCTGGCATTCATTAAGCCAAGTGAGGGGGGTTGTTCGTTAGTGGCTTTTTTGGAGGGGGGATTTGTTAAGTCTTCATTGTTACTCTTTTTAGACAATAGCAAGAGAGCGAGAGAGATGGAAGGAGCAACAAAAAGAGAGAGGTGAGGGGAGACATGGACTGTATTACACGACCTTCAGGTGATGTAACACCGCTCCTGGCAACCAGATTGGAGATTCCCAGCAGCTGTGATGAGCTGATTGTCTGTACAAATTCCAAACTTTTCCTTCTCAACAGAACTGACCTGAAGTAGTTTATTTCTCACAAGAAACTGATCATTTAATCAGGGATGAGTTAGAACTGACTGGAACTGAAACATAAGTGGTTAAGAAGCTAGTAATAACAGAGCCCGGGGTAAACGTCAAGGCAAGACTAGATCTAAAAAAACCTAGAGTAGTCTCGAAGACTAGAACGAAATGGGCACCAAGACTAAAGGACCAAGGAATAGGTTAGGAATAACTGGTAGGGATAAAAGGTCAGTCCCAAAGGAGCAAGAACTAAAGGACTAGATCAAAAAGATCCCGTCTTAAAAGGCTATGACTGAACAAATACGGAACCCAAACAAAAGGGACAAAGAAAGAAAAGATGACAGAAAGTCTAGAGATAAAAGGGCTGAAGAAGCCAGGACTAAAAGAGTAGATCTGACAGAGCTGATCGGAGTAGTAAAGGTAGCTGTAGAAATGATAGGGCTAAGGAAAGGAAACCTAATAGAGAAAGGATGGAAGTGCTAACAGAGCTAAGACGGCTGGAATTATGTCTGACACTGTGCGATGTATGGCCTGTCCTGAAAGTTACAGTGGTGAGAGGAAGTTTGGATGTTGGTCCTAAACTGCACTGTATAGCATAAACAAAATATGGAGGAAGCAGGAAGGGAGGAATATAATTAGCAGTATGAAAGGAAGTGTAAAGTTATACTGGTGTGAAATTATGTAAAAGACAAAACGTCAGTAAACAGAAGTGATAGAGGGAGAAAGAGGAAGCGAAAGAGGAGTGAAAGGAAAAGTAAAGTTTGGGGTCCCTATCCATTTTTTTGATCGGAGGATTTTCTGATAGCTAATTAGGCATGGAGGGCCAGCCATCGACAGCTGCATTCATCATCATAAAACGTAATAATTAATGACATTCCAACAAAGAAAAATATGCAAATGAGCTCTCCTCATTAGCATTTTCATATTCAGTTCCCATAATGCTTTTGCTGACAAGGTTGTAATTAATGAAAATTCATGTCTCTTAGCCGAGGTCTAGATTGGATCGCATTCATTCGCAATCCCCCAAACGAGAAGTGAAAAAAAAAAAAAAACACGACGGGGATCACTGCCAAGTTTTTAGGGAGACGAGAGGGAGGGGTGAGAGAGAGAGGGAGGGAGAGACAAGATGAGTTAGAGAGAGGGAGAGAGAGCGGTAAGAGAGGAAAATGGAGATGGAGGAAGGCAGATGGCGGGAGATGAAAGGAAGACAGGCAGCGAGTGAGAGAGACAGATAAACAGAGCAGAGAGGGAGAGAGGAAGAGGGGGAGAGAGGTAAGGAAAAATAAAAAAGGAGAAGAGTACTAAGTAACAAAAAATATGAAAAGAGAGATAAGTAAAGAAAGAAAGGGCGAGCGCGGTGGAGAGCAGGACAACACGAGCAGGTTGATACCAAAAGTGTTGTTACGAGTGTGTTTCTCAAACTTTTTACAGCGTGCACCACCTCAGAATATATTCGGCTCTAACACCAGCATGACAAATGTTAAAATACAGCAGGCCATGGAGACGGTTCATGCAGGAGGAAGGTTTATTATTAATCAGAAGAATTTTCATTGTTAAATGTTGTTGAATCCTGTCTTCATCTCCCTGTCATATTTATACAGTATGTATATTTATACATGCTGCCTGGACTCTAGAGCAGGATGGTATTGAAACATAGTATTACAGGATGTCCTAGTTCGAGTATTCATTAAATGTTTCTAAATGTATTTATTTCATTTAAAAAATATATTTCAGAGATTCTTCAAGTGGGCTCACGTACCACCTGTGGTACTTGTACCAGTGTCTTCACACAACATTCATCCTTACCTGCTACCTGTTTCATACCTACTGAATCACTACAAACAGGCCCTTGGTTTCATTTATCAGGCTGCATACATTTTGTCCAGGTGGAGCTTGTGCAGGTTGTATACAACCTGAGAGCTGGATAGAAGTATTCATACCTTCTCTACATGTTTTTGTGTCTGACCTGCTAAATATTAAACCACAACGTCTATATCTCAGAGGTCTGGTGTACATGGACCGATTTTGTCAGATGCTATTTCATATTCTTTCCTGGCTTCACCTTCCCAGCTGACCGGTGGTCTGTCTGTAACAGTGGGTGGCAGCGTTCCACTGATGCTGCAGGAAATAAAACATGAAGAAGAAGCAGAGCCTTAATTCTCAAATTTATCTTTGAATTAGTGTAGGCAAGTTTTCAGTTTCAGCCAGGTGTGTTTTTTTTTCGGACTTACTACGTAAAGTCATGTAAAGTCTGCACATCTATTTGACCTGAACATAGAGAAGTGTGTGTGTGTGTGTGTGTATGATACTCCTTCAGGGAACGCTGCTGCACACCTGTGAAAACGTAGACTCAGAGCTTCTCTAAGAGCTTATCGCTCTGTGTTCGTGTGTGTGTGTGTGTGTGTGTGTGTGCATGTGTGTGTGTGTGTGTGTGTGTCTTGCAGATGATAGTGACAGATAGCAGTATCTGTGGTTTGGCACCTGAACACTGCTAATAGTGATATTTTGCTCTTCGCTCTGCAGCAGCTTGTAATTCGGCTTCAGCTGCTGTAATAACAATATTCAACAACATGACATCACGTGGTTCTGATGTGAACCCGTTCCGTGTGAACATATGATTGTTCTGTCCATCACTGTGGTGTTTTTAGAATGGATCTGATGCTTGATCTGGCTTATTCAGTGTCCTCTGTGCATTACAAGTGCATTCACTGCATATTACTCAAGGCATTTTTGAATTAAGGAGGCTTTGAAAAGTTTCCAGGAAATAAATGTATATATATATATGATATATATATATATATATATATATATAATATAGATAGAGAGAGAGAGAGAGAGAGAGAGAGAGAGAGTTTTTTTTTTGCAGCTTTTCTGCTGATCAATTGATGAACATTTTAAGTAGTAACTTGTCCCTAAATCTCCTCTGAATTATTGCATTATACACACAGTCACTTTATTATAGTAACTACAGACTGTGATTTATGGAAGTGTCTGTTGAGAATCCATGCCATGCATTTTGAACATGTGAAGGAGCACGTTTGAACTTGTAAACTTGCACATTGTGTTAGTATCTTTAAAAAAAAAAGTGCTGCATGAAATAAATGCTGGACATGTTAAAACAGCAGCAGTATGGAGTCCTGCTCATGTTCTGGAGAGTCAGAGTGTACGTTAATCCATAAGAATAATAGCTCAGGTTAAAGCAGGATAATCTCTGCAGAGTGCTGTCGGCTTCAACGTCCTGATGATGTCTGAGCAAATAATCAAAAATACGTTTAATACACTTCCAACGCCAACAATAAGAAAAGTAATAATCCCTCTTATTTCATAAAGACAGCACTGTTTTAATCGCTAATATGAATTTATAAGTGACTGTAAAAGACTTAATGCTGCGAGAGTCCGATCTGTGAAATAATCACAAATGTTTCTGTAATTAGTCCTTTAGACGATTGAAATACAAAGACTGGGGGCTCTTCACGTTAGCATTAGATTTTCCTCCTGTAAACACACGTGTAGAAATGATGGTGTAAAGACGTCTTCGTGCGGGTGTGTCTGAGCTGATGAATCATGTTAAATCCAAACATTTGAACACAGTTTTTGTAGGAAAAAAAAAGACATGCAGACTGTCGAACATGGAGCCACACAAAGCAGGCGGAGGAGTCGACTCTGCAACGATGCTGGAATACTGATATGTTCTCTGTGTGTGAGTGTGTGTGCGTGCATGTGTGTGTGTTTGTGTGTGTGTGAAGTGTTGGCACGAGATAGCAGTTGCCCCCTGGGCTTTGCCAACGTGGCACTGCCCCCTCTGCAGCAGCATGGCACAGTCTCTGTCTTTGTTGTGGAACTGGCTCTATGTGCAAGTGTGTGTGTGTGTGTGTTTGTGCATGTACGCTGGGAAGAGAGGTATCCAAAAAGAACTAACAGAAGAATATAAAAAAGTGAAAATGTTGAAACAAACCAGTCGTTTGTTCAAACGAACATTTGGATGCTGAAAAGTGAAAATCACGATGTGTGCTGGTTTGTTTGTGTGTGTGTGTGTGTGTGTGTGTGTGTGCGTGTGTGTGTGTGTGTGTGTGTGTGTTGTCCTGTTTTTTTTTTTTTATTTTGGCAGATCTTGGACGTTGTGTTTTTTTTTTTTCTTACATGTATTGACTGATGGCTTGGGTCAGTTGTTGGGACGTTGCATATACTCCCTCACACACTGAATATTAAAAGCTGGGTGGGGTTAAAGTCTCCTCTCTCTTTCTCTTCATCCCTTTCTCCTTCTTTCCTCCATCTTTATTGATCTTTATATCCTTTGATTGCCTTTCTTCCTCCCTCCATTTTCCCTGTCTTCCCTGAATCCTTTGTTTGTTTCCTTGCTTCCCTTCTCTTCGTCCCCTCTTTATTCCCTCCTTTATTCCTTCACTCCTTTCTCTGTCATTTTTTGTTCCTCCATTCTTCCCTTCATTTCTTTTTCCTTGCTCTCTCTCTTGCTTTGTCCGCTTTCTTCTCTTCTTCTCCTCCCTTCACCAGTTGTCCTTCCTTCCATCCCATCTTTTTTCCATATTTTCTTCATTCCTTCTTTCCAACCTTTTATTTCCTCTAGCCTTTCCATGACATCATTCTTTTCATCTGTCCTTCACTCTTTACTCTCGGTCAGCCTTTTCTCTTGCTCTCCTTTCATACCTACCTCATGCTTGTGATGGCAGTAGACATTATTTATATGTAACGTGTTGCTATGGTTCCTTTTTCCTCCTCTAGGGGGCTCTGCTCTCATGCTGACCTTTGACCTCTGACCTTAATAATAATCTAAGATAATTATCAGAGTATATAATGTAAATGTGTAACACATCACTGCACTGAAGTATAAGGGAGCGTCTGTAAATGGTTGTGAAGGAATGTGAAAACTCCTCTGATGTCCTTTATGTGGAACAGACACACAGTCATGTTCCATGTGTGTGTTCCTCTGACACATGACTCAAGTAATCACATTACTGTGAGTTGCTTCATGAGAAGACCACACCTACGGTCTGATTTTGTCTGGCTGTCACATGTTTTTGTCATCAGAAATAATGAAGTGAAACAGAGTGACATAACTATACTGCGTCTGAACGGTGAATTTCTTACTGCTAGGATTATTTAGTGTCTCATAGTTACTTCATTATATCTATTACTGTAACTGTGTGTGTGTAAGTGTGTGTGTGTGTGTCTGTGTGTGAGTGTGTAGCGGTGCCCTCTTTGTGGTTTTGTCACAACTGAACGTGTCTGTTTTGTCTGAACAGATGTTTCCTGTGGCAAGCTTTTAGGTAACAGACTCACTAACACTGTGTGCGTGTGTGTGTGTGTGTGTGTGTGTGTGTGTGTGTGTGTGTGTGCGTGTGTGTGTGTGTTTGCAGACAGCTCCCTTTTGAAAAAAATATACATGTACACTGTATTATGTATGTTTTGCATTTTGGGCTTTGCTGCAGTTCTTGTGCAGATTTCTGTGTATTTTATTTCTTTCAGTCTGACTCTGTGTTCAAGCTGCCATGTTTGAAGTCCTGTGGCAGGTACAGAACTCTTCTGTGATTGGCTGGATGGAAGTTTGCCACATGGAACTTTATGCCTCATTTCTTTCATATGGGATAGATGGTTGAGACGGGAAAGAGCCCCATGTATCTATGTGAGGATCAGAATACTGTGCAGTGACAAGATATCAATTCAATTTGGATTTAATTGCACTAGGCCTCAGTTTTCGGTTGATGTTTGTTTAGCTTTCAGCCCTTTCTGTATTCATAGGTGCACATTTAGATATGATGGAGATCTGAGAAGAATCAGAGTTTCCCGATCGGAATTGTGACTTGGAAGTTGATGCGAACGCTATTTATATGTTAGAAACTCATAATTCTAAACTCAGTGATCCGTAGATTTGAACCTCTTGGACTGAGTCAGTCTGCAAACAGTTTTGTCTCTTTTTTTCTTTTGCGCAAGTGGGCATGGCTCGTACCATCCGACAAATATATAGAAGAGCAATAAGTCAGGAGTTACATTTCACGGATCGACTTGAAACACATTTCTTTATAGTTTCAACAGAGAAACAAACTGAATTATTTCTATAAATACATGAAATTATCCACAGAAATGTCGTCACATCATCACTGTTGGTTTCCATCAGTAACGATGGTTGTTTTCTCAAAAGCAATGCAAAAGAAGGCCACATTTCTCTGTTGAATTCTTGTGATTCTGCATGTGGATTATAGCTTTAACACCGGGGATATCTGCGCTTCAGTAATACTTTGGGGAATAGGTGGGCGGACGAGTTTACACTCAATATTTACAACATAGACTATATTTCAGATGTACTGGTAATGCCGACTCTGAAGCTTCAAGATTCAACTACTTTAAAATTTGACAGTTTCAGTCAAAAATAAATTATAAAGTAACAATGAATACAGTAAAACAGATATTTTCTGATATAACTCTGATGCAACATGTAGACAGTTATGAAGAGACATATATTTGACAGAATTGTAATTGTTAAAAAAAAAAAAAGAATGAATGAAAAATTTTAGTGGCTAGTCAGAACCTGAACAGTCAATGCTAAAGCTATACAAATGAAAAAGGACAAATAAAGGAAATAAAGGTGTAACAGCTCCATCCATTCCTTCAGTGTTTTTCAGATTATTACTTAAAAAGAACACAGAGACAAATACAGCTTTAGAAAAACACACCGTAATTGTAATGCACTCCATCCTCCCTCTTTTCTTTTTCCCTCTTTTCACATTCTTTTCTCTCTTGTTCTCTCTCACTCGCTCTCCAGGTTCACTTCAGCCTCTCTCTCTCTCTCCCTCTCTCTCTCTCTCCCTGTACCATATGGTGTACCATGGTACATTTAGCTTGTCAGTGATAATGGATGGCCATGGAAGCCCAGTTTTGCTTTAAGCGCTAGCTTGCTGCTCGCTGTCTCAGTGTGTGTGTGTGTGTGTGTGTGTGTGTGTGTGTGCGTTTTGGATGATGGCTGCTGATGCTTTCGGCTGTGGGATGAGGGATCATGAAGTAAATTCAGCCCTGACATGCACCCAACATGCACACACACACACACACACACACACACACACACACACATTGAGCCTCATTCATTGTGGTCGACGCTGCGGTCACTTCCGGCCAGTTTCATTTTTGCAATCTGATTGGTCGATTGGATAAGGAGGCTGAATGTGAATCTGATGTTACATTTTACACAGCAGATTGACGTCAGCTTTATTCCTCAGTGATAATAAATATTATTATTATAGTTTTGTTTGGTGGCGAGTAATTATCAAGTTATTAGTGAATCAACCAATCACATGGTTCGACTGTCTTTAGTGTGGACTGCATGAATCGACTGTGATTGATGCACCTGTGCCATTTTTCTGGCAAATACACAGAGTTTCTGCTGAGACGTGACTGTGTGAGTTCACTGACAACACACGGGCTGTCAACACAAATCTGTGTCATTCTGTGTAATTTAATTCAAATATAAAGATACACAATGCCTTTATATTTTTTAGGTGGCTGTTATCGATATTACTGATACTATATTACCATCAAGTGACAAAGGTTGCTCACAGTAATGAACCTGCAGTGAACGCAACTTTGCTGTTTTGCTTCACCGTTCTCATGGCATCGTATTCAGCCTCAGCAGGCAGCTGTTCATGACCTGCACAGCACCAAGCAGCAGACGGTGAGCATGGTGGGACATTTAGCAGCTGAAAAGACAGATCTCTGTTTCAGAAGTTGGTGGAGACCAAAACAGAGCAAAAAGAGAGTGAACATTATTACATAAATACATCTCCAAATGAAAGATAACTCTGTAACAGATGGAAATTCTCACATATTATAAAACAACAATTATAGTGAAATGTATAATAATAATAATAATAATAATAATAATAGCAATAGAAGTTAGCTATATCAATTTAAAGGTCATGGCTGTGTTCATAACTTTCTGTTTCCCCCAAGTGGCCAAAATAAAACCAGTTAGTAAACAAAGAATGTGTCGATATTTTCATTCATAACTGTCATAATGCTCTGCTCTGAGATAAACAACATAGTCCACAGCTCATAATTTAGAAGTGAATTTCAAAAATTATACATAGAAAATATCTATAAAATATGTATATACTTATAATACTATTCAGGTCTGATGATACTTCAGGGATTTAATAAACCGTAAGGAACGTTCTGATAATTTATAAATAATAATAATAATAATAATAATAATAATAATAATAATAGAAATGTAATAATAATAATAATAATGTATTTTGTGTAGTTCCTTCTAAATAAGGTGTACATGTACAGTGTTGATTTTTATTTATCATTAAATATCTAAGAATGTGATGACCGGTGATTGCTTGAAGCGCCCTCCTCACTGTGGGCCAATCAGTGAACAGATCTGAGCTTCTCTCTGCTTTTCAAACATGGGGGGGGGGAAAGCTTGGACCGATTTTTGCTATTTATGTTTTCTCTTTTCACTCAATACAAACCCCTCAGTTATCCCTGGCATCGCCCCCATCATCGTCAGATTCATTATCAGAAACAAAAACGGCGAGCAGAACTGAGTTTCATGGAAGAGAAAAGAGCCGAGCACAGGAACAGGATGTCTCCTCTTCCTCCTCTCGTCCTCATCCTTCCTGCAGCCCTTTGAGGAGTGAAACGAATGAAAAGCAGAAACAAAGACACGAGACAAGAGACAGTGATTGTATGTTAATATGAGAAGGTGCTTTAATTTCTACGGAGCACCATTTGTGTGTTCGCTGGTGGTTATTCTGCTTTTTGTTCAAATTGTATCAAGGTTTCAGTGAAGTGCACGAAGACAATTTGATCCAGAAACCCACAAATCAATAAAAGAAACAAGATGATTGACAGTAGAACAGGAGAGGTGATGCTGAAATAGGTGCAAAATGAATATATTCTTTAAAAACTATATGTTTCATGAGATCATTGGTGTTTTTACTGTCTCCTGTATTTGAACATCTCATCGTGAACCCATGGGGATGTTCTTTACTGGGGTCTCTGGGAGTACTGGGACATACTCCAACACTGTCATTTGTGCACATCATCAGCACATAAATTCATTGTTCACTGAGTATCATTATTATTATGTAACATTGTATTTTTCAAAGTGAAACATTTTGGGCATTACAGTAAGTTAGAACGAGACGTTGTTTTGAGATGACGTTCACTCAAATCAGTCAATGTTACCAACAGTTCAAATACATGCAAGCACACTTTGCTGGTAAATTACTTTGAAATAAGATTTTTTAACTTTTCTACTGTCCTGTAAGACAAACAACATCACTGAACATTAAAGTTATAGTTTAAAGGTGAAGTAGCATGAAGATAGTCTGGGTGGATGGACAGGGCTTTCACCCAGGAGACCGTTGTTGGTGTCCATGTCGGAAACCCTGGTGACTACGATCTTTTCCTAAATCTAACAAAGCAGTTTTATTGCTTTAGGAAGCTTTATTCTGAAAGTCTCACTCGCATATTATTGCTAACTTGACTGTGGAGCCTTGCACATGCAAAAACTGATGCTAGATGGCTCCATAGAGCATCATAGTTTGTTCGTCCAGTGTAGGGATTGGAAGTGAGAACGTGTTGAGTGTGTCATCGTGGAAACCAGCCAACACGTCATGACATCATGCCTTCCTTACAAAACTACCCGCAAGGTGTGAAACATGGCAAGCTATGATTGGTCAGGGTTCGGCATGTAGTCAACATCTCTCCTGGCCAAGTCACGACACAACGGTCATCTCGGAAAATAGAAATATAGTTTATTCTCATATCCAGACTGCAGCATTTCAGGTAAAAGTTCCTCCTCCTGACGGACTGCAGTATCACTGCCCATGATTACTGCTGTTGTGTGGAGTATTTTTGATTTGAAATAGAAAATTGAGGAAACATTGATGTTTCTTTTCAAATGTAGTCACTCAAATCCAATACTCACAACAAGTGGAAACAAATCCTAAACCTTATCAAATCTGAGCTGAATCAATAATAGATTTCAGCTCAGTTGGATTGTATCAAATGTGCAGTGAATGACTGTGTGTCATATATCTACTGAAGTCAGACTGAGATCCTCACCTCCTTCCTGTTTCCTCCTCTCCTCTCCTCTCCCCTCCTCTCCTCTCCTCTCCTCTCCTCTCCTCTCTCCCTGCAGCTGTGTTCTCCTTTCTCTCTCCAGCTGTTGCCAACCAATCACCTGCTCCCCCTGCCACACACACACACACACACACACACACACACACACACACACACACACAGTATAATTATAGGAGACGGGGCGCTGGCTGGGGACCCATTTGAACACACGAATAAACGAAAAAGAAAGGATTTGCATACAGAACCCAAAGAGAGGTGATCGATTAGGAACAATTGATTTCTGGATCGATTTTTCTTTGACTTTATTGTATTTTTATGGTCAATTATTAATTAAAAAACGATGAATTAAAAGGATAAAGGTCCCCTGATGTTTGATCCAATATAACAGAATGAAAATAGTGCTTCAATTAAGCAATTAATCTATCGACAAAATGAATCAACAGCAATTTTGATAATGGTCATTCATCAGAAAACCAGCACATTTTGTGAGTGTGAGAATTTTGAACAATACATTTAGCATGATAATATTTTATATGCAACATGATTATTAACTTATTTAAATAAATAAATAAAATCTATAAACAGATAAAATATATGCAGAACATGAGAAGAAATGAAATGGAAACCAACCTCCATGAACCACAGTTTGGGTTCACTTTAATATGACAGTATGCATTTTTAAATGCAATAATGAATAAAATATCTAAATAAAAATGTCAAAAGTTATAAATGATAATGAAAAATGAATCAGTAAGAAAAGAAGTTTACACGACTCTTCAGTCATCTCACACACAGATCTGACTGTCCTCCATGATGGAGGAGCACCAGCACGAGGAGCAAAAGGCTAAAAACATTAAGACAGATCTGAAGGAGGAAAGGGGGCGCAGGGAGCAGGGGGAACAAATAAAGTAGAGCAGCCAGGCTGCCAGAGTGGCCCACAAAGTTTCCCCGCGTATCACTGCCTTAATGTCCCGACCGTTGGTTGGTTTCCATGGCAGCAGACGAGGGTAAAGTGGTAGCTTTTCCCTTTTTTTTCCCACGCTTCCAGGGCAGTGCCATGTGAAAGCAGCGGGCAGAGTCTCTGCTGGCACACACTGAATGGGAACAGAGCTGACAAAGAGCTGAAAAAAACATGCTGTTAGTGTTAAACCGCCCCAAATCTGCCTGGGTGACCGGTTCAAATCCTGCTCTGACTCAGTACATGGAGCAAGGCAGTGACACTGCTTCCTCTGAAGAAATTAGAATAATAATCTGTCCAAGAAGGTGGTTTGTTTTACATGTTAGACTTTAGAAAACTAGTTGCAGGGCTCCACACCTCTCCTCTCGCAGGGAAATTAGAGTCTATTGATTCTAATGGGAGCCTGGGAGCCATATATGTAGCGAAAAGCCATATACTGTATCTTCTGAACATTGTGACACTAAAATGACGTTTTTCAAACAGACGAGTCAGGCAAAAACAAACTTTGTTTGAGACCTGTCTGTCTCAGCAGCACACAGATATCTCATCTCTCTGTGAGCGCTCAGTCATTGGTCTGTTTCACCAAAGATGATTTAAAACAACTGAACTAAAACTTAGATCTTTCTGAGTCATCTGAGGCATTACAAAGTTCACAACACTTCCAAAACAAAGTTTAGAGATCAGGGGCGAGGAGACCACACCCACTCAGGGGCAGGAAGTGTATACCATTGTTATCATTGACACTTCCTGTAATGTGTTATCTTCTCAATAAAATCTTCGATGCAAGAATAAGCAGTGTGAGACGCTATCCGTGAACGTTGCAAGTTGAAAGCTGGTTTATTTGAAGTACAGCTGCTTTAATTTTGAGATACATATATGACGGTTTGAAAAGGTGTTCGAGGTCTTAGCCAATTAGACATTTTATTATTGTTACTTTTTGTTTCTTTGCCTTTCAGCAGGTGGCAATGAAATGATGTCATAGTTGTGTCTGAAGCTCTGAGCGCATAAGAGCTGCTCGTTTGAATTTCTAACCTGTGGTGAATTAATTTTAATAAAGCCTAATGGAGCCCACAGTACATTAAAGCTGATATGGGTATTAACTTTTTAACATTTTCCTTTTTTTCCACCCAAATTTGTTAAAGAAAGCAGGTGACTGCCATCTCAGAGTTTCTACTTAAGTGCTCAGATGGCTCGTCTCTCCTCCCTCCTCCATCCTCCGTCATCTGTCCTTCCTCCTTCTGTCCATCTCTTTCCATCCTTCTCTCCTTCTCCTCTCTTTATCCCTGTGTGATGTCAGGTGGGGTCTGCCCTGCTGCGATGAAGCCGTTCTGATCACCAGCTCCCGAACAGTGTGTGGGAGCAGATATGTCATTATTCTGCAGCCAGGTGGTCGGGCTGAAATCACACAGAGCGCATCAGCGATGTGATGCAGCTCCCAGATCCGCGGCTATACACCTCATATTACAGGCGTCCAGGTGTTCAAACGCTGCCACATTTGTCTAAATACAGGTATTAAGTTGGGAGTCAGGGTGGAGGAAGAGGAGGAATAGGTCTGTCATTGATGGCAGGAGAGAGAAAGTGGAGGAGGAAGAGAGAAAATGTAAAAAAAAATAAAAAAAAAACGGTCATATTCTAGACTCAGGAGGTCCGTTCTTTCCGTGTCCAGAATTTCCTCAAATCAAACATTCATATATTTTTTCAACTAAAGAGTCTCTATCTGACAATACAACTGTACCCTAGCCCAACTCAGGTCCAGGGTCAGTTCATATGTTTGTATGTACCTCACTCTACCAATCATAATGGTAAGAATTCAACAATAAGATTTGAAGTACAATAAAAAAGAGAGGAAAAAGGAATGAAAGTCAAGATGGGAAAAGCAACAGTGAATAGAGGAAATCAAAAAAAATCATTTTGGCAAAGCAGAGTACAGGGTGAGAAAAGAATGGAGGAGGAGACGTGATCAGAGACAGACAGCCGTGACAGTGACAGGAGAAAATCAGAGTGTGATGTTGAACCACAGGATCCTTTGACCTTTGACCCCTCCAGTCTGACAGCACCTGACCCATCATCCATCTCTCCTGTGTCGCCTCTCCTCCTCCTCCACCTCCACCTACCACAGCGAGAGAGACGGAGAGGTTGAACGTTGCATCAAAACATGGTTTAGAATCGAGGAAAAAAATTCACGCTCTTGAGGTTTATTGTTGAAATTCATTTCTTCATCTGGTAAATGTAAAACTTCTTCCAGCACGCCTTAAAACTTCTATATTACTGCTTTGGTGAAAAAATGCATAATAAATTTAGCTCCATTAGCTCTGGTGCTTCTGTTGACACATTTTACTCTGTTGATGCGTTAGCTCTGTTAACTTCGTTAGCTCCGTTAGCTCTGGTTGTCTGTCTGTTCTTGTTCATCAAAGGTAAAATTTTAGACAAATACAAATTCAATCTTACACATAAACACAAAAAAAAATCATTTCAGAACTTGCTTCGTTTTTTTCACTTAAATTTAAATATCAAAAGTAACACAGTGACTGCTGTGTGTATCCATGGTTACAGAGCTAATCTGGCATGACTCTTGATGGTGCAAACTTGACAAAATTTAAACAAATGTAGGCTCAGATACACAACTTAAGGTGAAGTCCACGTGGCACCATTATACTTCTTGTTTGCTTCCCTCAATACATTGTAGGAACTGTAGTTTTGGCACAAAGAACATGATTATCCCCCCCAAAAAGTCAGTAAAAATAATTAATGGAGTGAAAACCCATTAATGGTAGCTTTTTTCCTCCATATTTGAGAATTTCTGAGCACCTAAATTTATCCAAAAAATAACAATATATGACATCTCTGGCTACTAGCTCTGCAAAGAGCGTTATAATAATAAAATAAAGTGAAAACCGAGCCTAAAAACAACCTGGATTTCAAAGGATTAAGAAATCTGCATCTATAATTCACATGAAGAGAGGTGATATGTTATAATATTTTAGTGTTTAGTGTGAGAGTGAGATACATGCATCACACGTACTATAAAAATGAGCCATGTTGGTGTTAAACATTCACTTTGCTTCCTGGCCTGTTCCTGTGTGACACACGAAAACCTTCCGAGTCTGAACATTGCGTCTTTATTTAGTCAGACAGTGTCAGTGAACAACACTCCGCCGTGTAGCTCTCACCGCTCATTGTGCTGCACTGTATTACTTCCATATTGTGCTGCTAATTCAGAATTTCACACCTTTTCTCTCGTTGCTACCTCTCTCTTTGTCTCCCCGCGTCGTTCGCCTTCCGTCTCAACCCCGAAGACAAGAGGAAACGTGTTAAATCCACCTCTAAGAACCTTTTTAATTCAACATTAGCAGTCGTCATCTGTCTGCCGAACAATACCCAAACACAATTTACAGCTACGACTGGAGCATCCCGCCTTTGTTTACTCCGCAGCTAAATATTGTTCCATCAATAATGGACTCAAACACAGAATCAGGCTTTTAGTTTTAGGTAATCCTGAATGTTTTACAGGAGATTTTTTTTTCTTATTGCTGTGTTTTATTGTCTTGGGAGCATAATTGGAGTATGCTGTTTTCTTCATTTGTTTTAGGTTTTAGGAGGAACATGGGCTCAGTGCCTCATGGATGTAACTCCAGATGCTATTGTGTCCGAGGTTTTTGTGGAAGTGTTGCCCGAAATCCTCGAGACAAAGGCAGCAGGAATGGAAGGGAAAATATAAACCCTGAAAAGAGTCAAATCCTCCAAAATTCTCATTCGGCGACACTTATGAAAGGAGGACGGGGGGTTAAACTGGAGCACGAAACAGGGTGATGTCCAAAAGAAAAAAAACAAACAAACGCGGTAGTCTACCTAAACCTCCCGAGGTGTTTCAGGTGCCATGTTTTCTACTCCCCGCCTCCCATCAGATCACAGTGAAATAAAGACAGATTGATAAATTCACGGATGGGTGTGAACGTTGCCAAATCGAGTCAGACCCCGACCAAAGTAAACGCCGTGCCACGGAGCGAGAAAAGAGAAGGAGAAAAGAGAAGGAGGGATGGAGGGGGAGAGAAGATTTGGGGCTCTAATGCCAGCCTTATGCGTCTTTTAGTCGTTTCCGCCGTCGGGGCTTGGCATCGGCACGGCGCTGTCAGCCAGCCAACAAAAATCTGCAGTGCCTGCCGCATTTCAGCAGCCCTGTTTTGTCTGAGACCAACACACACACATATATAGAAATGCGCTTGCACCACATACACACTCCCGTGTTGCAAATCCGCGACGTTTCTCTTTTTTACGAAAGCGAAGCTTCGTGAAAGAAAATGTAGAATTTGAAGTCAAATAAAATTCCCCAAAACAAAGGAACAAATTTCTTTCTTTTTTATTTTTTTATTTTAATACATCAAAAAACACCCTGAACAAGATCATTTTTCTGGGGTTTTTTCGCAGTGCCACTAACACCTCACACTGCTTTGGAATATTAATTTGAAATATCGTTCTCCTGGTGAAGTCCTGCTGTTCGGAGGGTTTGGTGGTGTCGCCCTGTTTGTCGCCTCGTTGTTGTTTGTGTTGTTTGTCTATTGATTCCAGGGTGGAGGAGGGGTGGCTGAGTGTGTGCGTGATGGGACTGGTCGGGGGGGGGGGGTGTTGGATAATGAAGGCTGTTTGGTAACGAGGGGTGGGGGGGTGGTTCTTTGGGTCTCTTTCACATGAACGGGGAACAAGTGTCATGGCTGCTGCTGAATTTTAATCCACCTACTTCACAGCCGCATGGACAAATAAACTCTCATAAATACATGTAAATATAGAAAACATGCGTATGCATCTTTTTTTCAAATATGAACATCAGCAAAGGTCAAGGAAGTTGCATTTTTACAGATTCATTGGCACCAAACTGAGAAGAAGCTGTAGTACCTATAAGTTGACGTTTTGCATGGTTTTCTCCACACTGTCTTCACTGTGTCCTGGTGTTGTCCCGTTTGACATACTAACAGAGCATCTGTACTGTACGTATATATAGTGTACGTACTAACTGTCATTATATTTCTGGAGTTAGTATAGAAGCAACCAATGACCAAAGACCTACAGATAGACTGCGTTGTAGATTGTAAATCCCTTTTGTGGCAAGGGTTAGGGTCAGTGACTTGTGGAATGAATAATGGAAAAAGTGTATCTGTATCTGAAGCAAGTCTTTATTCTTGGGATTCATTTTTTCCTCACACAGATGTGTTTAACTGTAGCTGCCAACAAAAACACACAAAATAAACGATGTGCCTAAAAATAAATGATAATATGGATATTAAGACAGATTTGGATTGAAAGGGACATTCAAAAGAAGGGGGAAAAATGAATGAGTATTTGGTCAGGTGGATAAAATTGAGGAGTTGCAGATAAATGTAAAGTATGTTTGAAGTGTTTATAATAAAAAAGAAATACACTGACAAACTAGTGACACAATTTTGGTTTATATTGTAAAATTAAATTCAGTGTCAGGAAGTCCAGATGAGTATAAAGTTTGAACTTATAAGAAAAATGAAGAAACAGAAGGTTGATGAGATGAATCTGAAAAGCTCTCTTGACCCTATTTGCATGCACTTTTGAGACGGTCCCTAACTTTAGCTCCTCGGGTTCTCTCTTTTCTGTTTCAACATTTGAATGCGATTTCAAAATAAGGCGTCAGGTCACATCAGTTATGATTTGTATCTTGTGGCAGATGTTGTTTTTTGGATTCCGGGAGAAGAAACAAACTATTTTGTTCAGTTTGTGGAGTTTGATTGGGCTTTTTTCGTTTGTGACAAGTTTCGATTCACCACTGAAACTTTGTATTTGTTGTCTCATAAGCCTGTGTGGGCTGCTCATATTGTGTCTTGTACACAAATCAAATCAAATCAATCAATATATAACTTTACTTTATAACATTCAGATTTAATGCTTTCTACAAGTTTTTTTTTCTCTCCATTGTTTAACCATCTGCTTCAGAACATTCTGCAGTGCCTGATTTAAAAACATTGTATTTAGTTATTTTTCACACCAAATCACATCAATAAATAAAATGTCTTCTATAATATTCAGCTAAAATGTGGAAAGTAGCTTCTGTTTAAATTGTATCTATTCCACAATCACTTTAAAACTCCATACTCCAGCAGTACATTCACCATCAGACCAGAATACACTGCAGATCTCTAAATGTGACTTCAAACTTTCATTTGAAAGAGAATTAAAATCATTTATGTACAACAGAATTATACAGAATCAAACTTTAAAAAAGAGAAGAAAGAATCAGAGTTTTGATCCAATCAGGCTCCTGATCAGCTCTGATATGGCTGAAGGTAGAAGCCAACAGATGTGAGCTGGATGCTGCGTCTCTCGAGTCGTTCTCGTCGCTCGTATACGTTCATCTGTTGTTTGATGTATTCACTCACTCCGGTGCCAAGAAATCAATGCCTGCTGGGATTGAAGGACGGGGGGCGGCGTGGCGGTGGTGTGTGTGTTTGGAGGGGTTGTCTGTTAGACGATGGTTACTCATCGACCATCGTCTGTTAAATTAATGTTGATCCCCCAAAAAATGTTACGCTTTACACGGGAAGACAACGCCATGAATAAATATATAGATTATTTCAAATTCAGCGCTGGCGGGATTGCTTCAGAGTGTGTGTGTGTGTGTGCGTGTGTCGGTACCTTTCAGACTTTGTAGAAACTTCTGGACCGGTGCCCGGCGGTGTCATGGAAACGCTTGAATCGCTCAGAATGATTCATGTCTGCACAATCCAACCCTCCCCCCATCACACACACACACACACACACACACACACACACACACACACACACAGCACGCACACATGCACGCACACACACAGCATGCAGGAAGAGGGAGTTTAACCCTTCTTCTATCCATCTTCCTTCCCCCTCCCCGATTCCCTTTCTCTCCTCTCTCTTCTCTTTCTTCCCTCTCGTCATCTCGCCATCCTCGTCAAATCGCACTATTAGTCACATAGTTTATTAAAATGGACTCATTATATGGATGTCAGAGGAGATCATGTCTTCTGACTGTTTCCTTTCACACAGTGAAAGACTCGACATGACTCTCTGAAAAAGAGAGTCTAGACGTCGACATCGACTTGTAGAACAACTCCATCGTGTTGCTTTCTTCTTTTTTCTTTCCTCCTGATGAATCTGAATGAAAACCAACAACATGTGTGACGGACAAAGACAGAGAAAGACGTCAGCGTTGGGTCCTGTAATGACTGCATCTTCATCTCCATCTCTTCATCAGTCTTTCATTTCAATTAAACTTGAGGATGGCTTAACTCAGGATGAATCGATAGATGTCAAAGTGATGAGCAAATAAAATTCGAATTAAAAACGTTCAGATTGAAATGTTCAATGGAAAGACAGTGTCGTAATATCGATGTGGACACCACACCTCTTTGTCTCCCGCCTGAGTGAAAACGTTCAAATATGTAACACAACAGTGAATAAAATTTAAAAAAACACCATCAGGATTCATCAATTGGATTGGAGCAGATCCATCCATTCATCTCTCCCTCCTCTGAATAAAAGAAGAAAAAAATAATGACACAGGAAGTATTAAAAAATCATAAATGACATTTTATTTTACTTAAGAATATATTTCATGTACTGAAAAATCAGAAACAGAAATGCTGTCAGGATGACACCATAGATGATGAATGGATCAAATCGATCTAAAGACAGAGTCTTTCTCAAGAAATAAATGAATGAATCATAGAAAACATGACAGGACAAAGTGATAGATGTATGACACAAACTGATGCATGAAATGGAAGGCAACAAACACAGAGGACAGAGGATCTGAAGCCCTGTCAGTAACAGGAAGTGAATCCTGATCTCCCTCCAAAAAGTAAAAATGTAGTCATGAGCTGTTTATGACTTTATTGGTCTGAGATCTGTGACAGAGTGATGCTCAGTTATTACTTTTTGTATTATTCTAACTTGCCCTGTTATGAATGAAGCAAATAGTTATAAGTTTTCAGGTTCCTCTCCTCTCCTCTCCTCTCCTCTCCTCTCCTCCTTCGCTGGGTTGAGGTCGCACTGACTGCTGCTGTTTACAGCTCCTGTTGTAATCACATTGTTGTGTTGCAGTTAATGAAACTGTATTAAACGAATTAGGATGAACATTAACATGAATTAACTTATGAATTAAGCTCAGCCTCACACCGTTGCCTTGTATTGATCAGAGATATAACCAATATTTGCTGTTTCATTGATTCTCTGTGTCACTTGCTTTTTCCAACATTCAGCAAAAGACGTTTACGTTTCCTAGATTTCCTAGAGAGTTTAAGGAGCCTGTAGAACCTCACGCTGACACAGGAGGTGATCCTTGCTCTCTGGTACCATAGTCAGCTTCTTACCCTCATACGTCCACCACACTCCAGTCAAGTTGAAGTTTTTGGACTGGGGCCTTTAGTAGGAATCTGAATCCTTCTGTTCCCCTCATTCAGTCTCTTTGGTTGTTTCTTTAGTGGTGAGTGAAGACCGTGCAGATTCTTCTGTGCTGAAAGGGTGGAGGGTTTGTCGGTGCTCTGTGACATTCATTAATCCCGTCCTGACTCATGTTTCTTTTCCCTATGAAGGGAAAAAAAAGAGTTTGTTAAATGCATTAAATGCTACATGAAGGCTATATTGTTTGATTGTACCTCACCCCTCTAAGCTCTTACTTACTCACTACTTACTCTACTCTTATTGATGTTATACGTATAAGCATGGACTTGTTCTCTCTCCTTTATCGTGAATATCCTCCTGCAAATGACTGCTGGACTCATGGGGAGGATCGCCCCCCACCTGGTGCCAACATGTTTGAAAAAAATCCAGCAGAAGTGCCCATTTGTATGGCCGTGTGATAGAGAAAACACGATGAAGTGCCCTCTAGGGTGCCCTTCCTGTGGATAAAATCCAAAAAATATCAGAACCAGTCCCTAAGTACGACCGTCCTGAAATTAAAAAAATAAACACAAAAGAGAACAAACAGCAGAAAAACTGCTTATGTTGCAACATAGTAAAGAGCAGAAATAACCCTCCAACAGTAACACTACAGGTCTGAGAGTCGTTCTGGGCTTCGAGGAGGCAGACATGACCAGAATACAAAGTGATGCTGGTTTGTGGGCTTCTGCTGTGTAGGCGAGACCAACAAAATCTACTATTTATACACTCACACACGCACACAGTTAGTGTACCTCTGTTTTTGGATCATGTGTTAGGAGTGTTTGCTCTCTCTGGTTCCGTGTGGTGTTGGCCTTGTTCTGGAAAACACATGGCAGTGAGCTTTTCTTTTAAAAAAAGAAAAAAAACAAAGAAAAGTTAAAGTCGGACTATAAGAATGACCTGCTGTGACATCTGTGATAGGACAGGCAGACTTTCGGCTGGTCTTCATCCAAATACAGCAAGACACAGAGAGATTTATGCAGCTTGTAAGTCGTCCAAACTCGACGTGTTTTTGTGTTCGTTTAGTGTTTTTCAGACGCATTGAGGGTTGCATACAGGAGGGAGAACAGACAGAAAGAAAACGTGGTTCAAAAAGTCGCTGCTGTGGGTTTCCTCATTGTTTTCATGTTAAACAAGAATAAGATGTTTTCAAGAGGACATGAATGAACAAATTAAGTATTAATATTAGGTCAAGTCTATAGGTTTAATGTTGAGTTCATCTTCAATCAAGGTTTTAAGGTTTTGGATGAATCAAGGAGGAGGGACAAACAGTAGTAAGAGGCATGTGGTCGTTGATTTACTCCTCCACTAGTTTTATGTGTAGGGATGTTTTAAATCATGGAAAGTCATGATGATGATGAGATGTCATTTTGTTTGTTTGGGTTACTGTTAGGATGAATTAGAATATTAGAATTAGGGTTCAGGTTTGAAACAGGTCTGATAATCTTAGCATTATTTATTATGTTTTGATATGTTTTCATGACATTTGAGATGTGAAAAACCATGTGTCAATATGAGAAATTATTATGTAATATAATTATGTGATATTTTATATAAAATCAATGTTTTGTCGAGTGATGTCTTACATTACTGTCAAACGTGGTTGGTGATGGATTCTGACTTGTTTTATTGACACAGACTTTAAACCTGACTACACTTCAATTCCAGTTCATACCTGCTAAAATTCTTTAAATATGGCATGGACATAATTCTTATAGCATCTTATGATCTAAATGAGGTCAGTGTTATTTACTGTCAAAGCTGCTAGACTTTATTTTAGAACAGTCCTGAATATAAACGTTTTTTATGTTCAGGATTATGTCAAGGGTTTAGGACTGGCTTAAAAACAGTAAGTCTGGTTTTGGGCCTGTCAATAAGCAGTGTGATAATAGCTAATAGTCTAGTGGAGCGTCCTGGTTTCCGTTAGCTCTCAGCCTGTAATGGAGCTTATTTGTGTTTCCTCTCTGTCTCTTGGCATTGTGGATTAGCAGGGATTTGGTTCTCCTGCCTCACCGACTTCTCTATGGGCTTTATACAGTGGGCTGACCTCCCCTCCTCCACCTTTTGTACGTCTGAAGCCAGCACACTCTAACGAGTGGTGCTTCGTCTCGGGGTCCTCCTTACAGCCAACGAGCCTGTTTATTTTCGTCGTCCAGGAAAAAAAATGTCACTGCGGGGTTCCTCAGAGAAATTTAGAGGTTGGCAAATGAGAGCTGAGGTTAGAAAGCCTTCTTTTGAGGAGTTTTTTGAGCTTTGAGACAGTCCAGTTTCTGATGGAGACAGGGCCAGTAAGAAGAAATGTCTGATTTAAATGGCTATGTAACAACAGTATGAATTCCCCACACTTCAGCTCATGATAAAAATCCTTATGTTTACAAGCTCTAATGAGCAAATGTTTGTTTAGTTTTTTACTTTAAAATGACCTTAGATGTGAGTAGATGTTCAATATTGTCATTGGTCAACTAGTCAGTGGGTACAATCACAGTCTCCTGGAAGCATCATTAGAGTTGGAGAACCATTTAAAGTAGGGTTCTCTAAGAATGTTCTAAAGATTCAGAACCCTGCTAATATTTTTGAGTTTTCTAAGCCCTATGAGTTCCTGGAAGTATCCTCAGATCCAATCAACATCATTGAAAACAGTTTGTCAGTGAGTTGTCTGAGGTTGATGAGGTTCCTTTGAGGAAGAGAAATGTTCATCAGACTTTTATGAAGTGTTTGCACAAAGAACATAGCAAAACAACTACTTAATTCTTAGAGGTCTCTAGCAAGTTCCTCGACAATCCATGAAAGACTGGGAGATATCCAGTTGCATTGAAGTGTTGAGAAACAGACCCTTTATGTTGGATATTCTTGAAGGTGCTTTTGTTGTTTGAGAAGCCATAGAACCCAGTTTCCTATGTATTCACACAGCGACGGTTCCTTGGTTTTTAGTGTTCCTGGAAAAAAAAGCTTAGCATTTCGTAGAATTGTCAACGAACAAATTCCCTTTAAGAAAAGGTTCTTGAAGATATTCAATAGTAATGTTTAAAACCTTGAAATAAGATCCTAGAAGTACTGTTAGATCAAATAAACTGTTCATAAAAGAGTCTTTGACTGCCGTTGACAAGGTCCTTCAACCACTTTTACATTATGTAACCCTTTCTTGAAATTAGGTTCTGCACAAACTAAATGAACCAAAAAGGTTCCTAGAAGTGGTTTTATTTTGAAGAGTAGAGACAAGAAGAGAGGAGGTTTTGCTGGGATTCGATCCAAAATATTCTGATAGCATCAGAGAACACTGTGTATGAAACAGACCGAGGAATAAAAGAAAGCACTGCAGCAGTTTTGTGGTTTTTCAGCTGGACCACTAACTGTATTTTGTAGTCGTAAATTAAATTAAGTTTTCTCGATGAACTCAAACTGCTTTTGAGGTTTTTACTGCATCCTGGCAGATTTTGTTCACTTCCCTTTATGTGTAGAGTGTTTTTTTGTGATTTAAATGGGTGAAAATGTTGTTCACTAAGTCAATGGGTATTGGAAAATTAAATTAAAACACAACAGAACTGCTGAAAAATAGAAAACTAAGTTTATGTGCACATAAGGAGGAAGAGAAATTTGTATCCAATCGATGTAAAATACCTTTTAAAGAAATAAACAAAGTAACAACAACAACAACAAAAATATATTTGTACTAAATAAAATCTACTCTTATTACTGAAATGTATTTTCCAGGTAGAGACAGTGAAATGAGATGCTTTCTGTGTGTATGTTCATGTGTTTGTGTGTGTGGCCATTCATGGTGTACTGTGACAGGGTGTGTGATCTTGTGGTTGACCCTTCCCATCCTGCATTGCTCCGTCCCTGCCTGGATTTTTTTTTTTTCTAATTAAAATACCAGGAACTTTTGTTTGTGTGTGTAATACACGAGAGGCAGAGATGGTGGAGGTTAAAAGGTTGCCATGTTTGGACTAAAGTAAAGAACAGGGGTCAAACTGTCAATTTAAAATTAAAGTTTGGTGGTATTGTAGCAGCTTTTGTATCTGCGTCACTAATTTAAGTTGTCAATGATCGTTTGTTAAACTTATTCCATGAGACCATTATAGAGAGAGACGTAGATGTATTGATTTACATACATCATACATTCAGTATACATCAAAGTATCTTTATCTTTATCTTTTCTTTTTTATTTCATGGTTTCACTGACAACAACCCAACACTTTTTGGAGACTGTAGATGTTTTTGCCTTTTTTCTTTTTTCCCTTCATCCAACAGTTGCTGATGTAGCTGAGAAATATCTGGAAAATGGAAAAAATAAGAACAAGAAAAGAAAGAAATACAAATATATATATATCATTATATGCTTTTAAAGGCATGTGTGGGTCGGTTCCCTACATGATAAACTCTACGTGTTTTATTACTGCCGATGTGTGTGTGTGTGCTCTGATGGACAGATCAGTGTTGCTTTGTCTTTGCAATGAAAGGAATTAATGGACTTTTATTTATAAATCAAGAGAAGAATGAAATAATGAAGGTTAATAGCTGCTCATGCCGCTGCTGTAGTCATATTTTCCATTAATAATTTGTGGTACAGTCAGTGAAATTTATTTATAGTATATTGTTTAAATAAATCAAGTTAATAATTGATCATATAGGTAGCTACATACAAGTATTTTAAATGACATTTAACATGTTTGGGATACTGAAAAATGAATTAATGAAAGCCAAATGACAAAAACTATGTCCCAACTGTTTTTATTGATTTATTTCATTGATAAATCCTAAAAAATCTTTCTCTCATCTTACATATTTACGTTTTGCCAGTTTGATAATTCACAATTTTAAAACTGATAAAATATTTATATTCATAGTTTTAAATTCAACTTGTGCGTCTTAACTGTACAATGGTTGAAAGGTTTTTTGTTGCAGCTTGTGGTATTTTGCAGATGTGTGTGTGTGTGTGTGTGTGTGTGTTAAATCTGCATGGATCTTTGTTTGTGTGTGTGTGTGTGTGCGGTCCTGAAGAATATTTTTAAATGCTCCTGTGTATAGATATATTTTGGTACCGTGCAAAAGTACATTTGCATGTGTGTGTCTGTGTGTGTGTGCACGGGGCTATATATACAGTCTGTATATTGTACACATTTACACGTCTGTAAGTGTGTGTGTGTGTGCATCTGTGCCAGTGATTTCCAGTACTTTGTGTGTGTGTGTGTGTGTGTGTGTGTGTGTGTGTGTGTGTAGGAGTCTTTGTATATGTGCCAAACCGGTCCAGCTGGCATCAGTCGTAGCTGAAGCCGAGGCCGCTGTATCGGACACATTCCACATTCCCATTCTGTACGCCTGTAATTATCAACCTCTTCTGCATCGACTACCATGTTGGCGTGTATTCAGCGCTGGTCTATACACGCCTGATTCAAACCCTTCACCACGTACACGCTTCATTTTCCTCCACACACGCTCGCTATAAAACCCCTCCATTTCATCTCGTACGGCTGCGCCGACCGCAGAATGTAATTACACACTAACCGTGGTTTGATATTTAGACTGGCTGAAGATTTAAGGTTTTATCCAAGAAGAAGGTCTGTGTGGTAAAAATAGGCTCGAAGTGGTCCCGCAGCTCGGAGGAGAGGAAAGCCTGTTCAGAAGCTGGAGAGGAAATTAGCTTTGTTGTCTCTAACGCTGCAGCGGTCGGTGCATCTTCGAAATTCATCAGACACCTTTTTCACAGCCAGACACGCTTGGTTTGTGTATTAAAATGATGGTGGGTTACCCACCAGGGAGGCATCACCTTCTTGTCATGTACGTGCTGATCAATCGGCCTGCTTTTTAAGAGCTCTGATGTCTGATTTCAGTCAAACACATGTCTAAACATGTTTGACCAAAGACGTTCTATAAAGACAGTTGGCTAGGTTGTTTTTTTTTTTTCTCATTTCCAGAATATGTGTGTCAGATGAAGGCTGAAGACACCTGCACATTATAAAGGAGAGGACTCCATAAGAGGATAAACTGTGGATTACATACAGACGTAAATCGTACTAACAGAAAACATTTGTGTACATTTGTCAGGGATTTTAATGGTGAAATGGTTGTCAGGGCGCCGATAAGTGGTTACTCCGGCTCATTTTCTGCACAAAACTATCCGTGGTATGCGCTGTTTAGAAGGTCTGAACGGAGAGTTTAACTTTCTGCAGCCCGGCTGCAAACTGAAACTCCACACGAGTTGCATGATCAAATTTCTGGACACTTTCCGTATGGAGGTAACTCTGGAAATAATGTGAAATTCACCACAAATACTGCAGATGCACGAACAAAAGCAAAAAAAAAAAAAAGCAAAATTGCACAACCCCTGCTACTGCAGGATGCATACCCAAACTACAGCTGCAGTTTCCAAGTATAAATGCTATGCAGCCACGATGGTGTTGTGAGACACAATTTTGACCTGGCAACAAGGTCATTTGGGATGGTTGCTAAAGGGTTACTAGGGTATTGCAGGCAGTTTCTGGTGGTCATACATGGTATGCTAGTTTTTTGCTACAATGTTCGATCAGTTGTTGCTGTGCCAGGCAGTTACAGTGACAACCTTAGTTAGTTCTCTGCAATCAGTCACTATTCATTCATCATTATGCACTAAATTTGCTGTCCACTGTATTGCTCTGTGTTCAAATTCAATCGGCCGCCTGCCGCAAAAGTGTGGTTTAGTACAGTCAGATGGCTGAGAGGACTACTCTATTTTTCAATGGTCTTTCATACATTTAGGTTGTAGCAAGTCGTCTTTACAAGTCAATTTTCTATGAAGGGTTTACAAAGTTAAAATACTGTAAAATGTTTGAATCAGACTGACAACTGAAAGGACAGAAAGTGACAAAGAGCATTAAAATCACGAGTCATTGGTAAAAATAAATTGGAAGCTCTGCGTCAAAGAGAAGTTCCTGATTCAGTGTCAAATGCACAATAATACCGATAAACAAGGCTGGAATTAACAAAAGCTACAAAATAGAAGGTTGGTCTCGGGTTAGCACTGGATCACTGAATATAACCTGAACACACTACGGTCTGACAAATCTCAGATTTAAACTGCCATGTTTCTACAGTAGACTTGAACAGACAAATATTTATTGCACACTGTAGACTCTCCTACATGCATAGAAAGGGTAGGTGAGGCGAAGGGTATTCAGTTGGTTGCATTCCTCCTCTCTAACTATGGGAGAAATATAGGAAAGAGCGGAACAGTTCCATACATGGTAAACCTTCAGAGTGGTTGATAGCACACTAGTACAGATGTGACAGAGGTATCTTGAAGTTCCTGCTAGGACCTCCAGAGAGCAGATGGCTGGATGGATTTGGATCGATGTCTGTTTAGGTTAAATGTAGAGGGAAGTTATGTATTAACTCAGTACATTACTGAAAAGTGTCAACAGTAATCTAAGACATATTTCACTTTTCTTGGTTTCTAGATGGTTCTAAACACCACCTGAAAACTGTACACCTTGTGTCATATATTTAGTTTGTTTTGTCTGCATGCAAAGAAAGTAAGTCTACAGCTGAAAGAGAGCGCAGAATGAAAGTCTTCCTGTTTTTCAGAGCGGGATATTGTAACAAGAAGAGCTGTGTTTTTTCCTCCGTATATGGATGTATGCATTGCAGGCGTAGCAGATGTCCTGTTTTGTTGTGCTGTGAGATCAGCGAGTAGATACAGAACTCTCAGACATACACACACACACACACACACACACACACATTGTGAAGACACTGATCACAAAAACTGGCTGCGGTTGTTTTCTACTGAAAATCGTTTACTGTGTTTCCTGGACAAAGTGTGAATGAATGAGAATGATATTTTAAATGAATGAAAGAAAGATTTTCAATTTCATACTGTAGTTATATAGTTCACCCAGTTGATCTTTTATTGGGAGTGAATGTTGAGTAACTGAATGAGTAGATTATTTAATCAATCATGCTCAATCGAAGTTGTTTATTTTACCCACTCATCAGAAAACAAAAGAATGAATGAATGAAATCAATAAGTGACCATCCTGTTTAAGTGGCTCTACTTTCTCTCAGAGCATAAACTGAACTTTCAGTAGTCAGTAAGTGAGACATGAAATAAAGACTGAATACATAAATACATGAATAATAAATAATCACACTTCATTATTCATACTAAATGGTATTTTGGAAAGAATTCAATTTAAATGAATTAATTATTATCATGCTGTTGATTTTGATGTAGTCAAATGTTTTACACACGGTTTGTACACTGACATAAAATGTGTGTTTTCCTGAAATGATTGACAGAATGAATGAATGAATGAATGAGTGAATGAATGAATGATTGAACATTGTAATATGTTGTATAGTTTGAATTCTTTTCCTCTGCAGTAAAGCTGAATCTCTCCACTAACTGCCTCCTCTCTTTTCTCTTCGTCCCCCTGCAGGTAAAACAGAGAGGAGTTCATACTCGTACGGCAGAGAGTCCAACCCACATTGCCACCAGGTCAGTCCCACTGTAAATATCTTCCTTTATGAAAACTGATTCATAGTGTTAGGACTGTTTCGTGTCCTAGTCTACATACCAAGGGAGACAGAGGGGAGCATACCATGTTTGGATTTGATCTGAGGTCAGTGGTTGAGGTGTTTGGTCATAGAGACGAGGGATTTAAAACACCTGACTCGTGATCCCTCACACTGGACTGTAATAACAGTTGTGAAGAAGTGGACAGCAGGAAACATGAGAAGCACACATCCTGCTGAAGAGAGAGGACTGTGTTTAAATGTCTTGAACAAATATGGAGCATATCATAGTGTTCAGCATGTAGTTAACTGCTTACCTCATTCTTTAACTTGTTCACCTGTAACTACCACTTGTAGTTTGAGCACAGCTGTTGACTGGTTACTGAAGTTCATTGGAGGTTATTCAGGATGACACGCATGACCTTAAAGTCACATTAAAGGTTTTTAGGTAACGTCAACAGAACAGAACGTTCTGGCTGGGTTTAGTCCCAAAGAGGATTTAAATCAAATCCTGAAATTTGATTGGATCGTTGAAAAGTGAGCGAGAGGGAGAGAATACAGTGTGATACAGAGGCTGCAGAGTTAGTTTTGGAGTTGTTGATGACTGTTAGCCTCCACCCACACCGCTCTCACTCGCATCGCTGCATCAGGAGGAGGATGTGGAAAAAAAGCATGAATTAGAGCATGCTCTTTTGGAAATCTAAACAAAGTTCTTTGCCAACCGACATCCAAACACTTCTCTTATACTGTTCTGCTGGGGTTAGATTGATGCTTTAAATCACATTTGAATGGATATGTATACAATATCCACAAATATAATAAATGTTAAATTATTTATTGAAATAAACTAATCAACTAGAATAAAGCAACACCAGCTTGTTTGATATCACCCTGCATACCCTGTGTACATAAAAAACATTTCTTTATGAAAATATAAAAAGAAATCTGACAAATTAAAAAAAAAAGAAAGAAAGCGAAAAAATATTCCACAATGCCTTTGTTGCTGATCTTGTTTCAGATTTCTTTAAATCACCCAGGTAGCAGCAACACCATCAGGTGATGCGGTTGTGGTTGTTTTATTATCGAGCATTTCAGTTATTTAAAGTTCACTTAATAAAAACTTATGTGTCAGTCATCTTCACGACGACTAAAAACAACAGCTGCTACATGTTTTGTTTTTTTTTATAGATTTTTTGTTTTCCAGAGAGATGTCTAACTTCACCACATATTCCAGACTTCATGAAACAAAGAATGATTCATTTTAAGTTTAAAATATGATTTACCTAAAAGAAATATTTGTTTGTCTGCGGTGGTGCCAGGTGTTGTGAGGACTTTGCTTGTAGCCGGGTTTTCAATCTGCACTGTGATCTTCCCGTTCAGTTTTCATGGAACATATGCATCCATGAGAAGATGCATGTCGATAATTAAGAAAAATATACAGATGTTGGTGTTTGATTCTGCTGGTGGAATATTAAACAGAGAGAGGCTTGATATGCTGGTTGTAATTTGATGACCGCCTTCAGGTTTTTGAAATTAAATGATCACATACGTTCCATTTGAGCGCAGGCTGTTGGACATGTTGGTTGAGTCTGATGTTATGGATTTATTTTTCTTTTAGTCCTGGACGTCTATTAATTAAAGTGTATCAAAGAAGTGCATTTCTGTGTTCATTAAAATCAAAGTTGGGCTAAAAGACGCTACAGATTGTGATGAATATATGAAGGTTGTTACATTTGCTTTCAGTGGTAGGGAGTTAAATCATGTTATTTACCTGCTCAATAATTCACATATACAGATGTTTCTGTACAATACACTTTTCATAGTTGCAGCAAAACTTTTCAGACACAATGTGTGTTGTGTGTTTGTGTGTAGCTTGTCTTTTTATCTTAATTTCAAAGATTAAAAATGTAAAATTATTTAAATAAAAATATATATACACACCTTGGGATCAATTGAAGTTCATACATCCACAGAGTATATTTGTTACTACCACAGTCTCTTTTAGTGCAGCGTGTCTATGAACTCTCAAGCAGCAGGTGCTCAGTGACGCCCTTCGACTGTATTTTACTCACTTCAAACTGCTTTTATGCTCCTCTGGTACAGAGCTTTGCCAACTTTTTTCAGCGCACGCACACCTAAGTCTGGAATCCTAACTTATCTCAGTTAAGGGTGACATTTAGGATTTTTGGTACTACAGAAACATGTTTCCTAACTGTATTTAGAAAAAAATCCTATCTTCGGATCAGAATGTAGCCATTACAGATCTGTCCTGTTCTGAAAACCAAGTAAGACCCTGCGCTAAATTCAACATAACTGCCAAATTTGGCATTATCACAGTGGTTAGGTGTGAACGTAAATCACTTTTCTTAACACCATGAAGTATCATGATGTATTTCTAGTTATTCCGATAGATTTTTATTGTTAATTGAGCTATCATTTTTATGTATAAATAACTAATGCTTCGGTTTTTAGTTTGATACTAACACGTATGGGAATTACCTCTAACACGCCAACAAAGACTAGCACCAATATTGTGAGATAACAAACGAGACATTTTACTTCATGGTTAACATAGACTGACATGTGTGCTCATACTTAGAGGCATCTACTAAAGCTAGCTAGCTAGCCAGTGACAAGTGAAGTGAGGCAGTGGTTTTCAAGGATACAGTCAGACAGTCTCTTGTATATTCTAAACACAGTGTCAGGCATGACAGGACGAGTGCCGAGTAAAGAATCGAATTTGTTGTTTCTGTATTATGTTTTAAACCTGAGAGGACAAGCTGTTTTTTTTCCCTGTAATGAGACCCCAGGACCCCAGTGTTAGGTATGACAATGTTTGCGATCGTAGCTATTAAAATATTCACACCTGTTTGCTATTTGATACTTTTAAATGACAGGGACAGGGACCTATTGAAGAGTTATGAAAGAATATTTCAGTCTACAACCACCGCCAAGGCACTTGGAGTCCTGACGCTGATGTTGATTTGAACTCACCATGTCTAATTAGATGGTTGTGTCTGCAACATCATGCCGCACTCTAAAGCCATCAAGGTTGTCTCATCTGTCACATCCAGTCTGGACTGTGACTTCATGCAAATGAGAACACTAAATCTTTAAACAAGTCAGTGTTTGCGAAGGGAGCCATGAATTTTAAAGCGTGTAGTCTTACCTCTGGGCAATCCCCTCTTAAACAAAGATAAAACTCCTCTACAGAAACATGAGAACGTAGTCCCCGTAACATTCAGTCAGCTGTCTGACGGTGCTGCCTGGTAGATCCAATGATGCTGGGATCAATGCTCAGTCTTTTGAATGTCAAAGGTTATGCAACATAATTGAAGTGAAAGAACTTAGAGCAGGTCTAGACCGTGCAGAGACCCAACAATTCCCACCATGAGCGAGCACTTTGTGACAGTATCAAGGAAAAACCTCCAACAGAAGCCGGGTCATGGTTGGATGTCCATCTCGTCAGCTTTGACTTTTTTATGGATAAATTAAATCCTTTTTAGCATTTGAATCTACATCTTCAACAAAAGAAAAATTGGACAAATTGTAAATTCCAACATTATCGCTATTCAAGTATTGACGATGGCTTAACCCATCGTCATATCATGCACACAGTTCAAAGCCCACAGCTCCATCTAAATGAAAACTACAATTTTACAATGGTTGTTAATTCACAGAACTACAGAACACTCATGATTGTCAACCATTCATTCATTAATCAGAAATAAAAGAAACTCTAAATACGACCATCTCAGTACATTCCCATTCCATTTTGGGATCTCTTTATGATTCAACATTGTTGAAGCAACTATAAAATAGTATGACAATATAGATTGTATAAAATATATCAATATAGATAATATCACAATTGCTTTGCCTTCTCTCACCTGGGTTGAAAAATTCAACAGCACGATGATGATGACATCAGTCGTGTTTTGGTGAACTTTTGACCATTTGACTACCACACACTCATCCCATTTCTTCTGAAAGTTCAAGAGTTCAACTTCACAACTGAAAGTTGGTTACCAGGACCTTACCAATCATCTAGGTCAATATTTTTGTCTTTCGAGATGGTTTCTGTGTCACATGAGCTCAGGATCTGCTATATTTTTATAATCTTTACATAATCGATTATTTCTTTCCATGTTGTCTACTTTGTGTTGTGTGGATGAACACCAGTGATGGGGAATGCAGAGGTTCTGTCTAATAACAGGAGAAGTGTCTGCCAACAGGAGCGATCAAACCAAACAAAATGATTGACGGTGGGCCAAATATGGTTGCCCGGGGCAACTGGGCAACCGTTACTGTCAAGCCTTGTGAATGAAGAGAAGACAGAAAGTAGAGTGAAGGAAACGAAAGGGAAGCATCCCAGCGTGGCATTTGAAGGACTCATAGTTTTCACTTTAAAGGCAAAAAGACCTTCCTGGCTTTTGGTTTTGATCTTTTCCTTTCTGTTACAAGGACAGGATTTGGCCCTGACAACCTCGTGAACAAAGAGGCACGCACACACACACACACACACACACACACACACACACACACACACACACACACACACACAAACACAAACAGAGAGAGAACATGCCGGCCATATTTGCCTCATGCCAAGTGTGTCATTTGCACTGAAATAGTTTGCATGCACCTTTCCACTGGTGAAATTAAATATAGCTGAGTTTGAGTTCACTTCTTCACCTCTGTTATTCACTCATTCACTCTGTTTCTCAGTTCATTCATTCATTCATTCATTCATTCATTCATTCATTCAGTTCATTCATTGTGTTTTTGTTGTCATCACTTGTTCAGTTCTCTTGTTCAGTCGTTGTTGTAGTAGTTTGAATGAATAAAAACAAATCAATGAATTTTAAGCAGTCATTTCTTAACCAATCAGTTTCAATATCTATTCATCCTTTTGTTTATGTATTCATTCATTCAGTTACTCATAGATACTGTGTTCATCCACTCATTGGGACATTTGATCAGTAATTTATTGGGTTGGGTTTTCATTCATATGTCCTTAAGCTAGTTTCATTCATTCATTTGTGAATTTATCCACTTCTATTCCTTAAGTTTTTTTTTTTTTTTTGGGCCCATCACTCACTCATACACATTCATTCACTAAGTATGTGGTTCTTTCATTCATCAAGTTTAGTCTACCTCTTATCCATCCCACCACCTGAACACTCATTAATTCACACATTCATTCATCCATTTGTTTGTTCATCACTGCATATTTTGCCTTCATTTATTTTGTTGTTTGGATGACTCACTGACAAATCCATCCAGCCACTCATTTATTCACTGTTCAGCCTTTTACTGTATTCATTTGTTCATCTAGCAGTCCATTTGTTGACTTGATCACTTTCTGATCCATCCATCCCTCCATCCATCCATCCCTCCATCCATCCATCCATCCATCCATCCATCCATCCATTTATCACCAACTAGCTGATCTTTTATTTATAACCACCTCTCATCCAGCTGTGGCCTTTGTACGAGGCTATAGCAAACCGTAGAGGACAAAAATATGAAATAAATCAAACATTACTGCCTCACTGGCCATTTTCCTACTGGGCTGCTGTCAAATTATCCTGTTACACAGTCTGAATGGCTCCTGATGGAAATTGTTTGGAAATGGCAGATAAATTTACATGCTGGGCTGAAGTCCAAAATCCTCTGGCTTCATCCTCGGCTGTTAGTGAAAGAAAAAAAAAAACACTTAGAAGGGAGGATGAGCTCACAAGCTAACAGCAGGAAGATTTCCAGTGACGCTAGCTTGTTTCACAACTCTCCAACCAAACCAAATAGATTTGTAACACCAGAGTTTTGAGGTAATTTAGTTTTTTGGTATCACATTTTGACAGTTTTTGTTTTAGAGTGTGTTCTAAGTTTTGAATATACGCATCATAATGTTGTTGTCGTGCACAGTCACAACTGCAAATCAGCAAATTTCCTCCAGCTGAGATCCAAAACATTTAGCTGGATAATCAGACTTAACTGCCTTTTCATTTTCGCTTCATTATTCAGTCTGACATTGTGTTGATGTTATCCGATTTCTCTTCGGGAGAGAGGAGGACTAGTTTGCCTTACCCAGTCGACACCGACTGACAAATTCTCTCTGTTGTTTTTATATTTGTCACATCAATCAAACAATTATGTTGATTTAAGAATCGTTAGAATATTTCTGTAAGCCTAGCCTGTAACAATGAAAAGATCTAATGTGGGCAGCGATTCAAAGGTCTAGAAACAAGCCAGATGTTGCCGAAGTGTCATACATTTTTGCAGGGATTTGACAAACTGAAATTTTGGTGGCGCTACAAGTTAGTGGATCATCAAAGTCATTGTAATTCATCTTCTGGGCATTATCTGTACATCTGAAGACAATCCATCCAGTAATTGAGTATTACATTCAGCAAGCAGTGGAATGAATGACATTGGCAGTAAAGATTTGCTGTTAGCATGGCTAAACATCTGGATAAGTGGCTTTAACTGATGAAAGTACAATTAAATTTGAGTAAAATATGGAGAAACTTTTTTGCTGTGAATGTAACTTAGCAGTTTCTCTGGAGAGAGATATCAGAAAGCTATGGTTAAAGGTCAGACTCAGACCGGTCTGTCATTCATTGCTGACATGGGTCAGTTCAGTTTGGGTAGTTTTGTTGTCACTTTAGGATAGACATAGACAATAGACATTTTTTCCCCATGTCAGTTGATAGCTTTATTTTAATTGTGTTTTTTATGGAGAAATGTATAATGTTTTTTTTTAGCTTTGGTTTAGATACATGCTGGTTTCATTTGAGAGGTTCGGTATCATATGGTCTGGGCTAAATGCTCTTTTTTTAATGTGATCTCTATTGGTTGTTATTTTTTAATTACAAAGTATTTCCTGTCCCTGCTGCTACCTATATCTATGTGCATCTTATCATATGCTAATAAGTGCTGTCATTGTGATGTAAATGCTTTGATCACAGGTGCATGTTTCAAACCTTCTATTTGGAGTCTGTATGTTCACACATTTGTCTTCACTGCTGAAAATGGATGGTTGGTTATAGTCCAACAGTGTTTAATGATCTGCAGACATTTCCATCTAGAAGTATACCTCAGTGTTTCTTTCCTGAACAATGGAGTCTTTTTACTTCAGTGGTGGTGTGTTTTGTGACTGCTTATGTCCTGTGTAAACTGGAAAGCTCACTGGGTTTGGCTGGTGATTCTCTCCTAGCTGTAAATGAGTGATGGGGGCTGGGAATCATGGCCTCATGCCAAAGTATGAGCCCAACCCCCCCAACAGCTATCTCTGCTCCCCTAAAAACATCCAAACACCCTCCAAAACCATGGTGTGCTGGCTGAAGGTGGCATGAATACACTCGAAACACCATGGAAAAGAATTGAGTCTGTTGTTTGATACATCATGGAATCCGGACTCACACTTAAAATTTTCATTGATCTTAATATTTTATTTAAGTTTAAATTAACGTTTTCTTGCGTATTTACTGAACCCACCCATTATATGTATCTTTATTTGAGTTCTGGAAATGACCACCACATTCTTTCTTGATCTTGGAAACAGCATCGCCTTAAGGTCCATTCAGTTGCTGATGTGTGCGAGTTTCATCAGTTCTTCATCAGCAGATGGGGTCCAGCAGCTCTCTTTTCCTGATGCTTCATCACAAGTTATGGATGTTCTGCAGTGAGTGACACTGCACCAAGTTTCCCTCTGTAATTGACTTGACAGTTACTTTAAAGCTCAGTTATCACATGTCGTGAGAATTTTTACACCTGTCAGGGAGATAGACTAGTTGCCTAATTTGTGATGGTGTGACTGTTTCCATTAGAAAAACAGCTGGCATCGGTGGTTTGATCGAACATCTGAAACAACCTGTGTTTACGTGTACGTCTTGACATGGACCCCACGCGGTCGTGTGAATAATGACTGCTGTTTCTGAGGAGGCAGTGTTGACATTGTTATAACACCATAAAACCTCAGCGAGGATGTTGAGGTGAATGTTGAGGTCAGGTGTCTGACTTTGACACCAGAGATTGGTGTTCACATTCCATCTCCAAGAAACAGTCAATGTGAGTTTGTTTTAAGCATCACCACCATCTTTTTCCAAACAGTAAACTGTGGAAATAATGAATCAGTTTTTCCAAGAGTTAAATGAAACAACTGATAGAACAACAGCTTATCGTTGGCGAAGGCACTTCTCAGAGTCTTGGCACGATGACTTGCTTTGTGGCAAAAGTTCAAGGCTGAACTGGGACTAAACTGTTGTTCTTCAAGAAATAGTTCCAGCATGTAACTCATCATAAAGACGGTACTATTTGCGTAAACCAATGAGATACAATGTGTTAATTAGTGAGATTCAAAGGTGTTCAAAGGCTGTGAGTGTGCTCACAGTCATGAGCGAAAAGAGTCATTTTGGAAGGTGAAGAGGCCTAGAGATGAAATGAAGAACCTATTTAGACATGGTGAATTGTTCAGCAGGGCCTTTTAAGATCACAACATAGGACGTTTGGTCAGTCAACCTGTCCTTGAATGTCTCCGATGTCTCTGAAACTACTGACCGGATTTGCATTCATGATCCCGAAAAAAACCTGATAATTTCCCTGACCTTCCGTCCTTCCCGTTAGTTTCATCCGCGGTTTTATTTTCTCACATGAACTATCAGGATCTAATGGAAAGATATTTTTGTAATGTACTGATCTCATTTCTGCTCCCCAGAGGATGAACCCTTTACACATGAACGACTCCATGACCTTTCCTTTAGCGCCGCCCTCGGGACATTTTTTGCTCCACTGCCAGTGATCATCAGCATGTTGTTTGCTCTTCCCGCGTTTTTATGGGGACTTCTGTGGCTTCACTGCTGCTGAGAGTATCACCTTAACTCCCATAACCACAGCAGAAACACCCTCATGGGTAGTATAATATACAGCCAATACACACCCACACACACTCGCACTGTGTGGCTTCTCTATGGCTGCTATCTAAAGCTATCTAAAGGGACATTCTGTCTACATAAGCAGAAAAACCCACATCATCTGGATGAAGGGATGGGAGAGGATGATCTACCCCTCTTTCGCCCACTCGCTATCTCTCTCACACACATTACCACTATTTTTTATTGTCTCTCGCCCCCTCTCTCACTCCTTATATCTTCTTATCTTGCTGTTTTTCATCTGTGTTTCTCCCTCTCTCAATTCTTCTCCTCTCTCTCTCTCTGTCGTTCATTCAAGCCAAAGCCACTGTGACGGCTGCACACACACACACACACACACACACACTCCACACCAGCCACACCAAAGCATGCCTGTCATCCAGTTATCGCCTCACAGATCAGTAGGTTGGTCGTGGGCCGGCAGCTACAGCTGAGGCAGCAGCAGTAGCAGCAGTGTGGATGTGAGGTTCTGGTGGAATGCAACATGAAAAAAAAAAAAAAAAGCCTTTAACCCTTCACACACACACACACACACACAAACACACACCTATACACACACATACACACACTCTCTCTCACACATTCACACATCAGTCAGTAAAAAGTGCTGAAGGCTTCGTTTTGAAGCTCTGCAAGATTTCAGAGGAGCTTAGAAGCTGCATTTACCTTTTAAAGAAGGTGCATACACACACACACACACACACACTCACTCACACACACACTTACATTAAAGCACATATATGTAGATATGTAAAGTATTCCATAACCATACTCTCTCTCACACTCTGCTGTATATCCAGCGCTAGCCTGGATGCTCCACAGCTCCGCTCAGCATTGGCGACGCGGCTAAAACACAAAGTGTGAGCTGTGCTGAGTGTCCGTCACCTGCAGCAGCAGGTGTGTCACCCTCAGCTTCCTGTACACTCCTCATCTCGTCCTTGATGAGCTGAGCTGGTCCTTTAAACACTCTGAGGGCTCTCCAAGCACACTGACCTCTGACCTCCACCCCTCACTGCACAAAGAAGAGTTATTACTGAACACATTTCAACCTCGTAGTCTCTCTACTTCTCTGTCTTTTTCTCCACTTCCATCATTTATATATATGTACACTACTATCTTGTACAAGAAATCCTTTGATGTTTTTATACACGTGAGTGGTATATATGAGAGTGTTTGATCATCCCTGTAGAGGTGGCCTGAGGTTATTTCTTCATTTTAGTTTGTTCTTCAACATATAGTCATGATGTGAGGGCTATCTGCTCGTGCTACTACTGTAAACAGTCGTTCAAGCTTAAGTCAGATGAATTATGTATCCGCCTTCAAAAGTTCCAGTACCAGTTATTTATTTTTGTTTCTTCAGATGAGACAAGTTGGTCTCATATGAAAACCTCTTGTATGAACTGATTCTTGTGTCACGTATACGAGTGATTTCAAATTTTAGTATTTGGTCCAGACCTGTTGATCGATTTGTGTGTCTTCCTTTCTTCACAAGAAAAACACTTATGAATCCTGAAGCCTTCATCTGAATGAATTCAGACATACTAGAATACATTTAAATTAAATATATAAACACAAACTTAATTTTATAGTATAGTATAGCTGAGTATAACATCAGCTACAGTCGGCTGTAATATTCTCTCACCGAAAACCTCAATGACTGTCAAATGACCGCTTCTCATATTAGTCATGGACTGCTTTGCTTTATAACAGCTATTCACATGCATACATATATATACTATGATAATTTATTAATGCTGTCATCACACAGTAGCATAACACGTGCCAATAACAGTAACCAATAACACACTCGATGTCTCTCGCTCTCGCTGTGAATGAAACTTGTCCTATATTGCGGTTTTAGGGACATTGATTACTCTAATGATGAAATCTCATGAACACACACCACCTCGTGAACAGGTGGCATTCATCAGGCTGAACCGACAACACGTTTGTAAAGTAAATCACGTATTCATTCCTCTCTCTCTCTCTCTCTCTCTCTCTGTCTGTTCTTTTTCTCTTCTTATCCCTCTGACCCCCGTTGCTTTGCTCGTTGTCTCTCTCTCTCAAGATGCAATATTTCTACAGATCTGTGGAATGTGTCAGTATGGAGGCCAGGCATTACTCAGTGTGTGTGTGTGTGCGTGTGTGTGAACAGCCCTCATCCCCTGGAAGGCCGGTCGGTTCCTGTGCGTGGGCTTTACAGTGGAATTTGGTTTCCAAGTGTGTGTGTGTGTGTGTGTTCATCATCACTTCATTCTGTCCGTCCTCCGAGCTTGTTCCTATTGGCTGTTTCTGACCAATGGCGTGGCAGCAGGAAGTACAAGCCCCCAACAGCTGCTCTGAAGTCCATGAAGGAAAAAAAAAACAAAAAACAAGGGCAAGTCAAAGACTGTTTACAAGGAGAGAAATATTAATAAATCAGCTTGGACCATAGTTTGTCCTGATTGGCTGAAATCGTTAGTAATATATATATATATATAGTTTATTATGTACACCTGTATCTAAGGCAGACTAATGCAACAATAACCTTGTAAAATAGGTGAATAGGTGACACAAACACTTGCAGCAAATGTGCTCCACAAGGTCTCTTAATATAATCGTCAAAATCATCTCCTAATGTCCCCTCACCCTAACCTGCAGTAATTTACTGCTGATTAACAAAACAAAAGAATAAACTCAGTTTATGTTCTGCATCACGCCTTTGATACGTCAGATCATAGATTTCTATCAATGTAACATGATGCGTCATGTGACAAATGACCACAGTCTCAGTGGCAGCAACTCAGGATTTGAGTTTATAAATGTTCAATATGTGACCGACTGTTGTGTTCACACTCACCGGCCATACGCCACAGCTGATTTTCCTTCTCTCTTTACATCCAACCATCAGGTAACCGACCCTCTGCACCGTACACGTGACCTTATCGTGATTATGGAGTCAAAAGTTTTTTTCACGTTTTCACACAGCGGATGAGTCAACACCGCCGAGACATATTAAACAAATATTGTGAGCAGAAAACAGTCTGTGTGTACCTGTGTTTAATGAGTGAGTGTGAAAAGAAGCAGAAGGTGGAAAAGTAGCAAGTCAATGGAGAAAACAACTGGTAATTCTGGTAGTGGTGTTATCGTGGATGAAATAACAGTAATATTTATTTATTATTATTATTATTATTTATTAATGCACAAACAGCGTGGCTGTCTTTACAGGCCTCGACTCCAACAGACCAAATAATGAAGGAACAAAGAGCCTCATCTCATCATAAATAACTCTCCTCTGACATCCATCCATCCATCCTGTACATCTTTGTGTGTGGTGAGATGTTCCACTCACAGCTGCTCTCCAGCCCTGAACACACACACACACACACACACACACACACGCACATGCCCACACACACACACACACACGCCCACACACTGAGCCAGCTGCTCGTTGCTCTCAGGAGACTCTCAGCCGTCGTTTAGTCTCATTTGCCGGCCTCACAGATCAACACTTCATTTTATTTCAATATCGATCACAAGCACACACTAACCCACACACTGGGCCCACTTATGCTGTGTGTGTGTGTGTGTGTGTGTGTGTGTGTGTGTGTGTGTTGATGCATTAGCTTTGACAGCTGACAGTTTGTGTGTATATGTGTGGTATCCACTCCAAGTGTCAGGCTGACCTGATGTTGGAGCTACTGTTTTCCTTTAGTTAGAGAATGTGACATCTCACAGGTTTGGCTTCGTTCATTTCATTTTAAAACTAAATATGTATAAATGTTGAGTCTAGTCAAATAATTCAACCCAAATCATAAAGAGTTTTTACTTTTCTTACTGTAATAATTTCTACTGGAAAGAGATTCTATCAAGTTCTCATCTGAACTCTAAATCCTGTTACTGTGTGTGTGAGAGCTGATTTAGCTCAGAGTCTTGACCAGTACCACTACACCACTGAGTCAGCATACCTGTGCAGGCAGCAACAAATGTGCATGGAACAACCTTATGGAACATATTATGTTTGATAGTTACCTGGTACTAGCGTTAACAATGATATCATTAAATTGATGTAAAATAAAAGTCTCTATTTGTAACCACGCTACCAGGTTCTGAGAATGGCCATGCTGATCACTCAGTCCACCACTTTTACCCTTTTATTGGCCCAGCATTTTGTACATTCACGGTCACATGAGGAGGAATTCTCATGATTTTGGTGATCCCTGACTTTCCCTCCAGCAGTACCTTCAGGTTGATATTTGTGTTTTTTAGTGAATGGGTAACTTGTGATTTTTGCCTTTCCACCTAGTGCTATCATCACTGTATACATTTGAGTTGGTCCAACTCTTTGTGTTATGACAAATACCTGCAGAACTAATTATATTCCCATCAGCCTCAGCTGTACTTAGTAAATGTGTTTTTTTATTGATCTTATGCCAATTTTTCTTTCACATCCAACTTACAGAACCTTTAAGTAAAAGAGAGTGACACACGTCTGTGCTTTTCCCATTAGCTGGCACACTTTTTGTCTTCAGATTTATGTAAAGTCTTACAGGCAGGATGGAGTATTTCCACAAGTTAAAGATCAGAAATTTTCTTCCATGACTTCCAGTATGTGTTTAATGTCAAAAACAAAGCACTGAGAGGAAACTTTCAAAACTGTCAAATGATTCGATCAATTCACACGACTCGCTCGTGTTCATTTAACAGTTTCTAGTCAGGCATCGTGGAGGCAAACCAGAGAGCTACTCTCTATCTCTGTCAGTGACGTTAACCCTCTACCCTCTCTGATGTGTCTAACATCAAACGGTATGCTGTCACACACACACACACACACACACACACACACACACACACACAGAAACTGCGAGTGAAGTACAACAGCTGGTAACAGACACAGAACAGAACTGAGCTGTCACGCCTACACTACAGTGCTGACACACATACACACACACACACACACACACAGATACATGCACACAATACGGCCAAAACTTAAATACACACACACACACAACACACTGTATAGACTAGCAAGTGATGCATCACACACACACACATGCATATAAGTAAAGCAGTCCTGATCCATGAGATGTGGGAAAGCACGCTGATATTTTTCACGTGTGTTTCCTTCATCAGACCTCAGTTCTGCAGGACTTCTCTTGAATTCTTATCTGTGACAGATGAAGCAGCAACTTCCTGCATCCCACAGACCTTGAACCGCCTTTAAATGAGGAAGAAATGCAACCTTGGGCTCAGACATTTCCCAAATTGAATATATATATATATATATTATATATATCTATATATATATATATATGGGCTTTGAAAGTAAAAGGCAAAGTACTGAAAACTCCCACACTGGTGTGGAGCATATGTGGAGCATATTAATGTAGCATTAGGCCTTAAAGGCCCTGGAAACCTGTTTTCTATCTATCAAGTGAAGGTAACCAATCAGAGCACGGCAGTATTTCATCATAATGTAAGGACTGCTGTGCGGTTATTTGCCAGATCAAATGTGATCTCACCACACTGAGATGTAGGAGCAGAGTAATTATACGCACATGACTGAGGTGCATCAAGGCAGTCAGCGAGCAGCATAAACACCTACGCACTTATCCCCACGCCACAAAAGTTGCCAACTCACATCTTCAGAATCCAAGCACACTCACACAGTCCTGACCACAGACGGCATAAAGCGTGGATGCAGTATCCATGATGTATCTGTGTGAAGCTCACTGTGGCTGCTGCCATCTTACAAGTCCTGGGATAATCCAAAAATCGGCAAAGACGTGGAGGGTGGGTGGAGCTGAGACCAGCTCAATGAAGCCTGGTTCCTGAAATCCAACTGTCAATCATAGCAGCCACATGTTCATTTATACATAACTTTAAGCCTTAATATAATTTGAACAGGTGAGTTATATAAATAAATCAGCCTCAGTACAACTGTCTTGAACAGTTTACCAGGCTGTAAACATGTTTATTTCTGCTGTGAAGTTGGACATTTTAACATGGGGACTTATGGAGACTGACTCACTTCTGGAGCCAGCCTCAAGTGGACGTTTGAGAAACTCGCAGTTTTTTGGCACTTCCACGTTGGCTTCACTTCACAGCCACAGAACACTTGTTGATTATTGTTTATTTAGTTATGAATATATAACATTGAGACATTCTTCTACACTCTTCTCAGTGGATGCTGAATGTGGAAATACTGACTTTTTTTAGAGATGATTTCCCTGTTCACTTAGTAGAACCCCTAGTGGACTTTAGAGTAACTGCAGCCGAGCATACTTGACTTCTGACTTTAACCGACTTGTTGAGCTGAAAACAGCACTCTGAGAGTGAACCACAACAGTAAAGGCACTGACCTGACAGATGTGTTTAGAAGTGGAGCGCTGCTCTGAAATAAGACTGTCCATCGTGAAGGTTTTATTTCTACACCCCTGTCTGTGTTTGTTTCTGGATATAATGAATAAAATATATCCACAACTACAAAGTCGAGGCGGCTGCGACTGAGGCATGATAGGAGTGATCAGTTCAAGATGGCACCGCAGGAAGCATTTTTCATTCTCTTTTCGTCTCTACATATAAATCTGTCTCTCCATCCATCATTCATTCACTTCCTGTCTCTTCCACTTTCTTCCTCAATGATCCCTCCTTCCTTTCTTCCCCTCTCATTCTTTCTTTCCCTCCGTCAGTCCTTGCCTCATTCTGAACCTTCCTGCAGCCTTTTCTCTCCTGTTCTCACTTCATCCCTCCTTCGCTTCCTCAATCTTCCCCTTCTTCTAGCATTCCTTCTTTTCCACCTTCACCCTACCTCTTTCCTTTCTCTCCCTGCCCTCCCTTCTCTTTATGCATCCCAACCTACCTCCTTCATTCTCCCCTTCTTTATTTCTTTTCCCATCATTCCCTTCCCACTTTGGTCCTTCTTCCCCTTCCGCCTTAATTTAACATCTATCCTTTACCCTCTTTCCTTCCCTCTCTCCATTTTTCCTTGTCTCCCTTCCACCTTCATTTCTCCTATACCTTTCTCTTTTTGACTTACTTACTTCCCTCACTTTCCCTTTTTTCCTCTCTTACCACTTACTTCTTCACCTCCTTGCCTTCCCCTCCCTCCCCCGTCTCTTCTTTCTCCTTCATCCTCCCTTTTTTGTTCTATCAGCTTATGTTCTTATCTCCCCTCTTAACCTCCTTCATTCCTCACTTACTTGTCTCCCCAGTTTTGCTTCCAGCCGTCCTACCTTTCTCTATTTCCTCCCTCTAAACTACCGCCTCTCCCCCTCGTCCTTCATCCCCCCTCCTCCTCCTCCTTGTTCTAATTGCGAGCAGGAAGCTGCCAGATATTGTGAGGTGTAATGTGCTGTCTGATTCCTCTCTTAGTGTTCTTAAATGATCGCTATTTATTTGTCAAGCCAAGCGTTGAACGCTAATTAAGGAGAAATGCTTTGAACTGCCTTGTGTGTGTGTGTGTCTGTGTGTGTGTGTGCATGTGTGTTTGTGTGTGACTGGTGTGTTTGAGCATAGTGTGTATTATTCAGTGTGTGTGTGTGTTGGTGTACAGAGCAGTTAGAAGATGGAGGAAGTTGTCAGTGGCGAGTCAATCCCTCGCTGCTTCGAGTGCTACTGCAGATGCGCGCATGTGTGTGTGTGCGTGTGTGTGTGTGTGCGTGTGTGTGTGTGTGTGTGTGTGTGTTTGCTGCGATCTGTCCCTGAGGTTTTTTCTTACTCTGACATCATTCTAAACACACACATACACAGAGCAGCTGGTGTTTCAGGGACTCCAATGCACAGATATGATTGGCCGTTTTTTCTGTGCGTTTGTGTTGTCATGACGGTTCTGTGACTTGATTGGCTGTTATCAGTCTTTAACTTTAACCATGTCAGGTGAGTCTGTATCTTTGATGTAACTGTCACTCTGGAGGGATTTGGACCTCTAACCCTGGCAGTGGTAGTGCCTTGCTGCAGGGGAGGGAACCTGTAATTCTAGAAGTGATCCATCATTAATAATTCAGTTTGTCGTTGGTTTGTTTGACTTTTTTTTTATCAGTTTTTGAAGTAACTCTTGGTTTTGTCATACTGTGTGTGACATTTGTAGCTGTCTTTGAACAGAGAACGAACACTCCCCCTCAGCTGTCATAACAAGGCCATCAGCCACTGAGAAATAAAGTCAAGAAAAACAAAGATGCATTCATACTACAGTTTATGTCCGTCCAGACCGACCTTTTATCCGGCAGAAGTTTCCAGTCTCTGTCTTATCGAGCTGGAAGTGTCCTTTAAAGAAAGGCCTGACTGTGCTGTAGCACCATCAGGCCTTGTTTTTAGCAATGATTTATATAAAAGGAATAAATATAAAACATGTTACTGCTGCACTTCTTTGAAATTAATGATCATGGCTGGATTACTAACTGGGCCATCCTGGGCTTCAGACCCTTAGTGGGGCTCCGTGTTCACTCTGTGCCAATTAGTTTGGAGTAATTTGATACATTACAGATTGAAAAGGTAACACTGAGTGACTGGGGGCCTTCTTAAGGCACCCAGAGTTTGAAGGTCTTCATTATTAAAACAGCACCTCCTGGAAATCTTGTTTTTCTGCTGACCTGCACCGCCTTGCTGCCCTGCTCTCCAGGGCGTGTCAGTACCCCGTGACATCACTGTTGGGTGTGGGTACAGGTGAAACAGAGCACACGTCATACTAAACAACAAAGTGCTTAGGTTTTAATTTCCTACCCCCAAAAAAAACAAAAAAGACCCATGTGAGCATTTCCTGATCTTGGCAGAAATTGTTCTGCCTCCTCTGCACTTAAGGTTTAGACGCACACACACACACATAAAAAAGATGCTTGGTAAAGATGAGGGAAAGACGTTGACTGATGTTGGAAAACAAAAAAAAAATGAACAGCAGGTCAGAGTTCCATGCCAGAGTCACGGCATCTACGCCAACATGCTTCATATAGATTATTATTCCTAAACTTCTGCCATAAAAGTTGCTAATCTAACAACCACGATAGCACGTTTGTCTGACGCTGTCGACGCTGGCTCTGTCACTGAACCACAGTGGAGCTGCTGCGAGCTGGTATTAACGGTATAATTTCACCATAGATGTAATGAATATGTATATCCCGAAGGAGATTAGCCAATTAATTAATTAGTCGATCAACATAAAATGAATCAACAACAACTTCCATAATTAAGAATTAAAAAAATAAAAGCATGTCAAACATCCTCTGGTTCCAGCTCTTAAATGATTTCCTCCTTCTTCCTGTTGTACACGATTTCTCTCATCGTCACCCTGGGCTACTTTGAGAACTTGTGATGGATATATATATATATATATTTTTTTTTTTTTTTCACTATTTATTTCATTGTCTCAGGCATTTAATAGAGTAAATGATTAATTGATACGTTAGCTGTAGCCCTGGATGTGAATAACGCCTGATGTGCGATGTGTGGTTACACTGTTCTGGCTCCGTGAGTCCAGTTTTATTCGTCGTCTCTGCTGGTTTTACCGTGTCTGGTAGCAGCCTCGGGGCCTCGCTCCCTCAGGAGTGTGTGTGTGTGTGTGTGTCTGTGTGTACATATATGTGTGTGTGTGTGTCAGCTGGAGCGAAGCTGGCGTACAGGTGTGCCGCTGCCTCGCCAGCACTTCCTGGTAATTAATGACTTCTTCCTGTCTCTCTCTCTCTCTCTCTCTCTCTCTCTCTTTCTCTCTCTCTGTGTGTGTGTGTGTGTGTGTGTGTGTCTCTCTCATGGTTGGGATGGTGAAAATTGATGACATCTGAGCATTTGCTTTTTCAGTCACATGAGGACATGAGGAGGGCTGGGCGAGAGAGGAAGAAACTGAGGAAAGGGGAAAGACGGCAGACGAGTGTGTGGTGTTTCATGCAGGAAATGTGGCGTTTGTTCGTTTGGGGGATGTTGCTTTCAGTAAAGGAGGCTGGAGTCGGGAGGCAGGTAGCCTAGCTTAGCATAAAGACTGGAAACAGGTGGTAACAGCTAGCATGGCTTGGTCCAGAGTTTAAAACACACCAACTAGAGGTCGACCAATATCGAATTTCTGAGACCGATGCTGATTTTAGGGTGGAAAAATTCACAGACACCAACGTGACTATGCAAAGGTTCTCAGATGGCTGCTTAAACAAATAACTCTCTGTCTCCTTTTCTTTCTCTCTACATTTTTCTACCCAGTCTTCCATTTTTGTCTTTTGTTGTTCTCTGTCTCCATCTCTCTCTTCTTCAGACTTCCTGTTCTGTTTTTCCAGTATATCTTCCTGCTTCCTTACCCCCCTCTCTCTCTCTCTCTCTCTCTCTCTCTCTCTCTCTCTCTCTCTCTCTGTCTCGCTCTCTCTCTGGTAATCTATCTTAGTTAATATCGTCTCTGTGAGCAGCTGGGTACCGAAGCCCAGTCAGCTCTGTGAGAAACAGACCTCTGGTTTTGTGTGTGTGTGTGTGTGTGTGTGTGTGTGTGTGTGCGAGGCACACAGGAAGATAGAGGCAGAGAGAAAACAAGATAATGTAGAAGGTAAAACAGTAGGAAGAGACAGAGCGAGGAGGCGTGAACCTGATGATTATCTCAACAGTTTAAGGCTCCAATTATACGTATATAAGAATGCATGTGAATATATTTCTGTGGGTCTCAGCGGAGCAGGGAGTTATGGGTGACTGCAGGTCACACGGGAACCTGCTGAACCTCGTATTGTGTGGCCCTGCACGTAGGGCTGCACGATATGGCCTGTAACCAATATCTCGATATTTTTAAGCTATATCGCGATACACGATATATATCTCGATATTTTTGTTGTTGTTTTGTATTGTTTATTTCTAATAAATAATAATGTCATTATTACCTTGATAGCATTGTAATTGCTCAGAATCAATGTAGAACAGTAGATTTACACTTGCTGTATGAGACACACCTCTTTTTATAGCATTTTAACACTTGTCATATTTTTTATGAATTTTTAATATATTTCATAATGTACATATGAGCACTGAAGCAGTGCAGGATCATACTTGGCTTATGAGACACACTTTTTTAAATCAAATTTTAACCATTCTTCATATTTTATAAATAAACCTTTAATAAATTTAACACCCACGTCTTATTTTGAAAACCGGAAGTGTCCACACGCTGCAGTAAGCTAGCGCTGACTTTCCCAGTTTTCTCAAAGTATTTGACATAAAGTCGCAATAAGGGCGCACTTGAAAATATTGGAGCAGCTGACGTGACCACGCGAAAACGAGAGACGGCTGGCGTGACCGCAGTTGCTTTTCTTCGGAACCAAGTCGTCCGTCTCCATCTTCAATTAACTCGCTCGGGCTCTTCACTTCTCTCCTCACCTGATACAAAAAGTACGCATGCGCGCAGGGGATTTTTCTGGGTGGGCGGGGCAGTGTGCTGCGTGCTGTGAGGAGCACCAGGAGTGACACAGGCAAAACTCCGGAGAATTAAATGCAGACGGCTTAAAACATTTACGTGACAAGTACTCGATGGTCGCGATATAGTCATTTCATACATCTCACGTAGAACAAGCCGCGATATATCGAGTATATTCGATATATCGCCCACCCCTACCTGCACGTCAGGATGATAGGTCGAACAAAGGTTTCCTGTTAGCAGGAGGGTTAGGGTTTGTAACAAACACATTAGCATCATGTCTCCTTCCAGTGTAATCTGATTACTTTTTAATTCATGCTGCATAAATAGTGAAAATCGAGTGAAAAGCATCGTGGATGCAGAGTGCTGCCTGGCTTTCTAACATGCTGGATTAAGACGCTGAACATGGCAAACCTTTCACCTGCTAAACGTCAGGATTTCAACATTGTCGTAAGCAGTATGTTTGCAGACAGATGGCGTGTGTTACTGCTCTTATTTGGTGGCATATCGAGTTGCATATTTAAACGAGGGTCTAATTTAACTTGTCCTCATGTACTTCTTAGGCCAGGTCTCTTTCCTCAGAAAAAAAATCATTCATGAGCGTTGAGTTATTCTAATTGAATTCTGATCATGCGCTGTTGCTGTGGCATGCTGGTTATTTGTCATGTTGTGCTGTTGCTCTGAAGGAGCTCAATACTGAATATAGCTCTGATGATGTCGTAGTGATGTCATCGGGGTTCCTTGTGCTTGGTGACTTCAATTTTTTTTTAACAAAGGGCCTGGATCGCGAACTCGAGCTGTGGAGAAAGATGTGGGCATGCACTGCATTTATTGCAGGGGAAAAAGACTACCAATTGCATTGCATCATGGGAAATGTAGGATCCAATGGCTCCGGAGTTTGACTTACAATCCAGGCTAAAATTCTAGATATCTTGGCCTCCTCTGACCGATCTTCTCTCCTAACTTTACGGAACCGAAACGCTACCTTGTTGGACTGACCCTTTAACGCCTCGAGTTGACTCTATCGCTTTCATTTCTGTAGCCACAATAACGACATTTCGAGCGAGCATATAGTGTCCAGTGAAGTGGAGACAGCGAGACTTAACAGGTAAAGAGAGACAGACGGGGTATTTTGTCTCCCCGCTAGTTGCCTGGGCGACCGGACTGGCCCGGCCTGGCTCGATGCTGGAGTGCGAGGAGAAAAAAAAAAAGAAGAGAAAAGAAAGAAAAGCGCCACAATCAATGAGACCCTTTTTGTTTTAGTGGGAACCCCCTTTTACCCCCGACGACACACACACACACACACACACTGAAACACACGGACAGAGGAACAGGATGACTGAATTGGTGTGCGATTGTGTGTGTGTGTGCCTTTGTGTCTGACTCCCTCTCCCTCTCTGTGTGTGTGTGACTGACTTTATTTAAGACAAGGGCCCTTTTGTTTTAAGCCGGAGAATGGCTCAGAGACCGAGGCTGGCCCTGTAATTGGCCTACTTAGGCCCTGTTTAGCATGAGAAAAGCCTTCCTTGGCCCGGCAGTGCCAAGCTAACTCTTGTTTTCAGCCACAGAGAGGACAAACGCGCTGATCAGAATTCAGATTAGCCTGAAAAACATCCACCACCCCCCTCCAAACACACTTCTCCACCCTTCTGCTTTAAATACACTGCACACTAATTACTTAACGAGAAAGCTGGGGGAAAAAATCTACCCTTTAACGGAGTAGTGGTGGAGTCTATTTAAAGGAGGAGGAGGAGGGTGGGGGATCGGCAGGTTCTTTTTCACCTCGTCCCTCCATGCTAACTTTTTGTGCCTCTAAAAAAAAAAAGAAAAAAGACCCTCTCCTCCATCCTCCTTTCCTCTCCAAATCAGCCCAGACGCCACTTGTTGCTGCCGTATCATTGAACTTAATTAGTGGGACAATGTGTGAGCGGTTTGCTAAGTTTGAGCCGCAAACAGAGTCACAGTTAGAGGAGGGGGAAAGAGCGGCACAGAGACAGGGGACAAGTTAGATTCTGTTAGAGCTGTGGAGCTGTGAGATGAACGTCTCCACGCTGAGCAGCATGAGGTCGTTCTCATGGAGGTAAATACCATCACAGCCACGCTTTTATTTATCACTATCAGCTTGGCTTGAGGTGTCTGAGGTAGGCTTTGTTCCTGGATGTTAGACAGCTTCAAAATCTCTGTCTGTCTGTCTATATACCTGTCTGTCTGTAACCTTCGATCTCGTTATTTTTAAGGCAGCGTTATATTTGTTCATCTGTGATATTAATCTGGCGTTTTTAAACATCAAAACTGACGTTTTAACGTCATCATATGTCGTGCTCACACTTTAAATCTCAAATTAATTGAATTATTTCAACAGCAGCAAATTATGAACACCATTAGAATGACATTTCTTACTCACACAGCAGTGATGGGAAAGATTTCCTCTTGGTTATGTTTTTGGATGACATAAGATGGTTGTATGATGGCAGTGTTGGGCATGTGAGGGTTATAACAATGCGCTTACAATATAACTCCATATCTCTTGAATTATATTTAGTGCCAAGATGTGGCGTTCCAAAAATTGGAGTCAATGTCGTCCTTGATATTGTTGTTATAATGACACGTGTAGCGTGAACCGGGCTTTATTCTTAACATTCCAACTACGTTCTCGCGATCCTATTCGTGTCTCGGGTCAACATTCCTGACTCAGATTTGAATATCATCAGTATTCCAGGACTCAACATGCAAGCTTTCCTCCAACACTCCAACATTCCACCTGTCATCAACATCTCGGCAATCAATACCCCGTCCTAGTATTTCAAACATTTTACATTCTTTCTTCAACAATCTGACACCCTGACAGGTATTCCAGATAATTCTCCAACATTCCAGTTCGATTCAATAGAACTGTCCTCCACATAGCTTCATGTTTCCGCTCAACAATGGCAGCTGTGCTCAATATTTCTGATCAACGTCATTCCAGTTATCCCCAACAACTTAACAGCGATCAACATTCTGTTTGAGGGCAACGTTTTAAGTGTTGTTGAGATTTCTGGCACCTTCCATGTCCTTTAATCAACATTCTGATGATCTTCGACTCCACTTTTTTTGTGCTCAATATGCCAGACAAGTATTCAGGATAATTGTTCCAGATGATTCCAATATTCTCTCTTGTCAACATTAGTTTGCACTATCTTGAATTTTCCTTAATCCACTTTTTGGCTCAGTGTGCTAGCTTTGTTGAACGATCTTCTAGTCAAACTTTTCTCAACATTGTGACTATCCTGAAAATTTAGAGGGCCATCGCCATTCCAGTGTTCAATATTGTATTTGATTCTACAGCATGACTGACGACATTCAAACCTGCCTCAACATGACAAACATTTCGACTACGCTGAGTATTTTGAGTAGCTCCAAATATTAGTGGTATTGCTTATTGGACAGCCATCAACATGCTGAACTTCCACATACTGTGAAATCATCTCGGTTGCCCCTGATCTCATATTTTCACTGTCAGTTGACTGGAGCACCAAATGTGTATTAATCCGCCACTAAAAATAGTACTTGTAGTCCCTCCTGTTTGGGAAGATATTTGGTATTACGTACAGGTCCCAGCTGTTTTAGGAAATTACTCTTGTTTAAATATATTTGTGACATGTTTTACTTGTTTATGATATTTTTATTTTAGTCTGTCTTTGTAGTTTTGAGGTCGTCTTTAATCCCAGTCCCAAATATTTGCACTTGGTTTATCATGATATCTTCATGTCTTTAGAAATGTTCCTGTTTTTCCTTGGGAAGAATGCTGCATCCTTCCTGGTCCTTGAGTCAGAAGGTCACATGATTAACTCTCTCTCTCTCTCTCTCTCTCTCTCTTTCTCTCTCTCTCTGTTTATGTGTCCCTCTGTGTCATTGTCTCTCGACTAGTCGGTACTGGGTGGTGAGTTGGGTTTGGGGAGTCCCGGCGCGGCGTCGCCCACCAAGCCGGCCGGTCAGTACTACCAGCACTACAGCTCCAACCCCCGGAGGAGAACGCTGCCTATGGACACCATGGGTGAGACACCACTAACACACTCTCATTATACTGTACAAACACTATAAACATACACACACACACACACAGTGAAGCTCACTTCTATCAAAATGTCTCACAACAATATAAATTGGAAATTGGCCTTTTTTTCAAGAGTATGGAGGGAAAAAATATTAATTATCCATTTTAATCATACAATAAATTAAAGATGTAACTTTATTAGGTGCACCTTGTTAAAAGTAATGCAGTCTAATGTGATTCAACCCTTCCCAAAATATATAGTGTACGGTTTTAGTTGTTTTAAGATGTGATCATTAATTTATGGTGAGTTATTACTGAAACAAAATATTTTTAAAAAAACAAACAAACTACAAAACATAATGCAATTCAATGGCACCAAATAATACAGCTTCTAAAATAACAATAAAGTTGAAATGATAACATTTATGAGCAACAGCTTTGTTGTAGATTTGTTGGAACAGACTGTATCTGCTAAGGTTTAGCTTGGTGGACCTTATAAACTACAACTACATAATTAAAATACATCAGTCTAAATACAATGAATGCATTAAGTTTTAAAAATCTAAAAATCAACCCCACCGACACATCAGGCGACCCCACATCAAGCTTTAAGTGTGTGAAACAATACTGAAAAGAAAAAAGAAAGAAAGAAACTTGTGCCATTTTTCTCAGTGATGATCTGACTTTTGGTATTTATCAAACATGTTTGTTTCTAGATGTTTTGCTGTCAGTCTGAATCCAAATATAAAATGTCAGTAAAATTGAATCCTGGCGTTCAGATTATGAGCTGCAAAAACACCTAATGCTTTAGGCTCGAATCTTTCATTTCCTCCAAACACTGATTGATCAGTTACAGACTCTGCATATTCTTATCATTAGACTGAAGGACTCTTTTTAAAAAAAAATCTAAAATAAAGCAGCATGTCAGTCTGGTTTAGATTATTGTCTGCCTTCATTTGTAGTCTTGTATCCAAACACAAACTTTTTTTTTCAGTGACCTTGGTGAAACGTTTTAACCTGGACTGATCCCAGTTCACAGCCGCTGTGTGTTTTCAGTGACAAGGCTGAGCATTGTGTGTGTGTGTGTGTGTTCATGTGTCTGTGTGTCCATCCTGTTTGTCTGTGTGGAATGTGGTTCAAAAGGACTGAAGGGGGGGGGGGGGGGGGGGGGGGGAATACAGGGAAGTCTTTTAGAAGCAGGACAATAGTGGCCACGATGTAGCCTTGGTAGCATTAGCCTTGAGAGGACACAAACACACACACACACACACATATGACGACGACTCTGGGCCAATTTCCAAAAAAAAAAAAAAGGCTCTTTCATTTTTCCATCAAAGTCTCACCTTCCCAGTTGATAAACCGCTCCGTCGCTCTCCTTGAGAGAAACCCTGAAAAATAATATAAACATGTCAAAAGCTGCCCTCCTTCCTTTTATCAAACCCAGAAGAAAAAAAAAAAAAACATCAACCCCGTCCTTTTTGTGTTCTGTCTTTTGATTTTCTGCATCTTATTGTGTCGCGCTTGTCTGCACTAAAGCTCTCTTTGTGAATTCATCGACGGCGGTGGGAAAAGTGGCCTCGCTCTTTCCTCTTTCAGCTGATCGATTAAAAACTCAGACAAATCAAACCAGAAGCTACTTTTTTTTAAAAGGAGTGAATAAAAAGCCTCTTGGCCTGTTTAAACCCTCATTTACTGTTTTGTTGTTTTTTTTTCTGTCTCTTTCAGAGGTTCACCCAAAAAAAGTGCGGAAGGTCCCTCCTGGCTTGCCGTCCTCAGTAAGTGATAACATGCCTTTTTTTCATGTATTATTTGGGCGGTATTATTGCTGCTTCAAGTGTGTGTCTGAAGAAAAGGCTGCTGATGCTCCTGCCTGTTTGGAAGCGCTGAGCTGGTTGACGTGAAGTCGTAGAACCGCTGAGGCACGTTGCCGGGTTTTGTGAATTTTGTCGAGATAAGGATGATGCTGCTGGACGCAAACAGCTGTCGGCTTTTTGTTATTCTGTTTTTTTTTTTTTGTTTTTGGGTGGGAAGATCAGCTGGATAAATTGCAGGCCAGAATAAATAATCCAACATTAAATAAAATACACTGTATCATTCTGAATCTAAAGAAATGCAGTGATGTAAATGTCATAGGTTATTTTCTCTATGATGGACAGTGTTATTGATTCATTTATCAGTAACTGGGTTGGCTCTATCTGTGGCATCGATCCGCTCGGCTGCTGGAGGTTTTTTTTTTTTTTTCCTAAAAACATTTGTACATTTTTACAGATGTAGAAAAGCTGCACACGTTGCCAGATTTAGTTGCCGGCCTTTTGTTGTCGGTTCCCATTTGTAGGAATCAGCTGAGAGAGTTTCATCCCAGAATAAATGATCCAACTTTAAAAAAAGCAAAGAATAAAAAAAAAAGAGAGATGTATTAAAAGTTATATACTCACTTTTTTTTACTTCATGCCTCAAAATATAATATTAATTAGCAATTAATAAGCAGCATTTAATAAAAAAAATCAGTGTGTGTTTTTAAATGCATTATATAACATATATAAATATAATTATAACTATGGCTATGAAGACGTTTTATACAACTGCAGTTATGGGTGCTTACAGGATGAGAAATTATAAAATGAATGAATAAACAGTAAGTATAATGAATTATAAAGATCCTTTTAAAAGTTTATATACTCCTTATAAATGATAAATATATATAAAAAAAAAAGACAGTGTCCAACAGGATTCACTCTGTACACCAATCTCCCCAATTATTGATTCATTTATTAGGTTTTGGCGTTAGATTGAAACTCTCTCCGGTCCATGTGCTCGGCTGACAGTTGGAGGATTTGATGATTTAACTCAGCTTCGGTTTAGTTCAAGTATCAGGAAACAGGAACCTCCATCCAACAAAAACAAAGTACTGGCAAAAGAAGAAATCAATCACCAATCTTTGAGGTCGCTGACCACATCAAACATTTAGTTTGATTTGCTGCTCTTCTCTGTTTTATATTATTGTAAGATGAATATCTCAATCTGAATATCTGCTTGGACAAAACAAGACGTCACACACAAAGGATTCATTTAAATAATCATTAGTTGCAACACTAAACAGATCATCCATGAATCTTTCTGTAAAGGATAGGAATCACACCATCAGAAAATATCATAACACCACTGTCTGATTGACCCCAGCTGGTGCTCGGCTGGAGTTTGAACCGAATCTGCCGCTTTACCTGCAGGTTGTATTTTCATTTGTTAGAATGACGTCCAACTTTCATTCACGTCTTTCACAGCTTTTGTTGTTGTTGCAGTTTGTGGATTCTGTTGAGTTTTTACAACTTTTAACTTTTTGGTGTTGTTTTCCTGAATTCAGTTAATCGATCATATTTTGTTTATCAAATAAAGGGTCAGGAATAGGGTGATAATTTACTGTCATACTTTGTTTCGAGTGTATTTGGGTCGGTGACTGTTAATGGCACAAACACAGGATGTGGTTACGTCCTTAGAATCAAACTGATAATGAAAATAATGTGTAGCAGCAGCTCAAGTGCTCATTAGATTTATTTCTGATTTTGACTTTGAGTTGTTTTACATGTGGAGAGGTTTTTTTTCTGTCGCTGACCTCATTAATCGCCAGTTAACGATGGCTGAATGTACAGCGTGTCAGCCGCCTCTTTGGCTCGGCGGGAGTCCGCCTTTCTGTGGCCTCGGCCCGCTTTGTCCACGCTTCCTCCTCTTTTTCCTCCGCCTCTCTGTGTCTACATCAGCCTGGGGAGGGAGGAGGGAGGAAGGAGGGAGGAAGGGAGACCATGAGAGGAGAGGAAAGGTGTTAGAATAAAGCAAAGGCAGAAAGGATTGTTTGACAGGTTGATGTTTTTCATCCTTACCATGTGTGAAGTGAAAGGATGAGACGTTTCCAGTAAAGGAGAGACAGCAGGTCAAACAATAAGGACTGTTGATTTACTTTAATATGAATTTAACATTTAACAGCATTTATTTAAGTACTGATCATTTATATTATTTTGTTTATAGGTCCAGATTTTATATTCAGTATGAGACACAGTAAAATTCTAGTTCTGACCACACCAGTGTTTTCTGTGATGTAACCTAAAAAGGGTTTTGTGCACCCAGACACTTCTTCAGGAGGTTTATGGTCATCTTTTTGGGGAAGGATGCTTTTTGTTGTTTTTTGAGCCCTGCGGTCTATACAACAGTGCGGCTAATTTACTGGCCATCAGCCACCGGGGGCACTCTCCAACAGTAAACACAAAAGTGATCATACATCATCCCATGTTGGTGCTGTGTTGGTGCTGTGTTGATGGTGTTTTGATGGTGTGTTGGTGCCGTACTGCCGATTTTCAGGCACAGTTTGAAAAAAAGCGTGTATTAAATCAAAACAAACAAAAACAATCTTCCGTGTACCGTCTTTCTGTGTAAATATCTCATGTTACAACATGAAAACAACATGCGTCTTATATTCAAGTGCGGCCTATATATGTACAAAATTTCTTTTCTTTTCAAATTTAGCTGGTGCGGCTTATATTCAGGTGTTCTCAACAGTCCGAAAATTATGGTACTTACAATCTTTGACAGGAAAAGTGGTTTTCAAACTTCTTCGGAACTTGCGTTCACGCATTTCAACACTACAACCTGACTCTGCACTGTACTCTGCACACCACCTTGGGGTCAGTTCTACTATTGGTGTCGTGCCTTTGTTCAAATCGTCCATTATTCCGAAGTTAGTCTGAAAAATGTTCCATCAGACGGAAAAAATTTGTCTGACAGACTGGTCATTGCTAGAGATAAGACAAGATAACCATTCCGGTATCACCAACATTATATATTTAATGTAAGTAACTACCATACTGATTTTAACCCAAACCATCATCTTTTCCTGAACTTAACCAAGTAGTTTTGGTGCTTAAACGTAACCAAACTGGCTGCTTCACAACTTTAATATGTTTCAGTCGCCTGACTGATGACGAAGGTCACCTGACGAAGGGCAATTTTTGTAGAAGATTGGCCTTTGGAGCAGTGTGTTTTGGACAAATAGACTTTCCTTCAAATGGGACATTTTTCAGGCAATTGGGGTTTTGGTGCAGGAAACTTGGGGAATGCCCCTGTACTAATCATGTGGAGAGCTTTTAGTTGTCTGAATGTGAGGTGAATTTGAACACCAATTGTGATGATTGCATATAGAACCAGAAACATGGATGTAAATGGTACGATTAGATGAACATTAACCCGCCATGCTATGAAGATGCATTGTGGCTTCATGAATGTACTTAAACATACAGACCCAGAGAAAAAAGGGAAACAGACAGAAGTACATCTGTACAGTGGAACCATTGGCTGTTTGTGGTGACACAGATGTTTTAGTGTTTAACTAAAACCACCATCCTAACCTTGTGTTCACGTAGCCTAAGCACAACTACAGGTGAGACAACCTCTGCTGACCCCTTTCTGACCACTGTGCTGTACAGGACAGCCAGTCTGACTCTGTACGCTTGTAAAAGTCCTGTGTCAACAGTCTTGTGATCCAGCATTTGGATCTCTGTACTCATGTCGCTTTCATGTCTGCTGCGCTCTGAGCCGTCTCCTCTCTCGGCTCTAACCCGCTCCATTTCCACCTCTGTGATGTGAGTAATCCTGCCTGCTTCCTCCCGCTCACATCAAGAGAGAGGGAACGAGGAGAGGACCTGCTGTCTCTGAAATGGAGAGTCGGTTTGACTGCAGGAAAATAAATTCAGAGACACTTTCTGCCTGCTTGTTGGCACAAGTATGACTTGTGAGAGAGAAAACTGTACAGAGAGCTTTGTAGTTATGTCGGGTTATTTAAAAAAAAAAAAAATGTGTTGGATGTCTTTGAATAGCAGCGGCCGAGGTTCTGTCGTGTCATGAGTGGGTTTCGGCGTCGAAGCCTTGTTTGGAGCGTTGGCTTTTATTGTGAAAAAGTATCCGATTGCTGACAGGTGTTTCATTTTCATAATCACTTCTAGTTTTAGTTGTAGTTTAAAAAAAAAAAAAAAAAGCTCTAAACTTTGCTTTGGACTGAAAAACTGAAACGCCGCAATCCATTTGAAGAAGTAAACAATATGGTGAAAGACAACAGAAACAACATTATCTGTTACCATGGCGTGTTATCATGTTGTCTCTATATCATGGTACAGCAGCAACATGCAGCTCATGGTATATTAATTTATATGGTATATGGTTATGGTATATTATATTAAGTTATAAGTTATAATGGTGCACATTTAAAGAAGTATAGACTACAAATAGGTGTAACTACAGAAACAGCTAAATGACTAATGATTCCATGGCAACATTAAGCGTTACAGAAACTGGTGTGACAGAAATTATATTAAATCTTAATGGAGATTAATTTAAAAACCTTTTGTAAAAGTCATTTTGTTGCACATTTTTTGACATATTTGTTTAACATTACTAAACGTCTTCCACGTTCTTCCATCCCTGGAACAATGACACATTGATGTACACATCATATATATTCATGGTTGAAAACCTGTTGACATAAAGGCTAGCAACAATTTCAAATGATATAAATACATAATCACATGAATGTTTTTTTCCCCATACAAACCATCCTAGAACATGTCTGTTATTACTCACATGACTCTGAGTATATGACACACCTTAAGACATGTGACGATGCCATAAAGCTGTATATCACTAAAGGACTCTGCTTGCTCTCTTTAGGAATAGCTGAATAAGCTGCAGTAATATTTGCTGTGTGTGTGTGTGTATACAGTCCAAGTCAGTCTATGATTCTTCAGTTGAACTGAAAGAATTTGCGTGAATGGTTGTGTTTAAGCTCAACAGAAAGATGCTGCATGAATCCAACAATGAGCGTTGATTTTTTATTTTTTTTATTCTCCTGTTGGTCCTCAAATCTATAGAGAACAATCACATATGTGAATCGTTGTTGGTGCCTTGCTGTAGAGATTGAACCTGTAACCCCGTCAGCTGCCTGACTCAGATCAGTCCAAGATGAAGATTTCTCTCGAAGTTTTCTGTTGGTTTTTTTTTTTTTAAGGCTGAGCATTCTGGTGTCTGGTCAGAGATTCCTGCTCCTCTCTGAAATGTTGTTTTTATTTTTTTCTCGGATGGTACGGCCTCCAAACCTGCTGCCAACAGCAACGGCGATGAGGCTGAAACACGTTTTCATTCCTGCTCTCAGCAGCCGACTGAGCTGTTTGTTTGTCGTCTTTTTTTCGTCTCTTTAAAGCAGAAAACGTCTTTCTTTGACTCCTTTTGACGGCGAACGTCTCTTTTGTTCGTCGGCGACAGCTTTATTGAGGTCTGTGTTTTTAGAAAATAGTTTGGGGGATTTTTTCTTTTCTTTTCTTTTTTTTCTGATGTCTACATGATCTGTTTCTACATGTGTGTTAATTCTGCAGGAAGAAAATGTGTAAGTTAAAGATCAGTGAAGTCTTTGAAAAGGAAATGATATGAATGGATGACAACATGAAGCTGATTTACGGAGTGACTGGATCTGAAAATGAAGCTTTGACTAGATATCTGATGTTGATCTAACTTGATACTTAAAACTGACGCTGATTTCTGACAAATTTAAGACAGATCAGATTTAATAAAATGTAAATTTTGTGAATGTAAAATACATTCACTGCCTTATCTTTGTTTTGCTCACATTGTTTCTTACTTACACGGCTCTGCTTTATTAAACGCCTCTTCATATTGGTGTAAATATCGATTAGTATTTTACTACTAGTACTATTTTAAACATTATATAGTCTAAGATACAAAATATAAGTGATAATTTATCTGATCCTGTTCACTATAAAGCTTACAATAAATTTACATTTTCAGAATAAGTAAACTCTTCACGTTAGAATGTAAAATATCAATAAAATCCCCTTTTAATGAAATGTTTTTAACATGTACTTATTATGTACCTGCCTAGAATTTGCATCTTAAGGAGGTATCATTTTAGATATTTTTTTATTTCCACTGTACTCTTTAGTTTATGTATTTTAATCATGGTGTTGTCAGTGTTTTAAAGGGTTTCAATTAAGATTTATTTTCTATTTAAAAATACTGGATGTGTGAGCATTTACATAGAAACTGAACAGCCTAGTGAAGATGTGTTGGTGACATTACAGGAACATTTCACTGGATGTGATCTATGAAATACACACAGATATACACACAAAACAACCACAGAGATACATTTACAGATGACAGCATGAAATCATAAAACAGAATTTTCTCACTCTGTTATTTAAACGATGACGAGCTGGACGTCATAGATTTACAGACGATCTCACACTTCTTTTAGACTGAATCGAACTGCACACATGAAATAACGCGCGCGCACACACACACACACACACACACACACACACACACACACACACACACACACACACACACACACACTCTCTCTCTCTCTCTCTCTCTCTCTCTGCCCAGCCTGCACCTGCTCTGAATACAACAGCTTCTCAGAGGAATGCCTGTAATGTAAGTGTGTGTGTGTGTGTGTGTGTGTGTGTGTGCGCGTGTGTGTGTGAGAAAAAAAAAGAGACAAAGTGTGTATGTGTGTGTGTGTGCGCGTGTGTGTGTGAGAAAAAAAAAGAGACAAAGTGTGTATGTGTGTGTGTGTGTGCGCGTGTGTGTGTGAGAAAAAAAAAGAGACAAAGTGTGTATGTGTGTGTGTGTGTGTGTGTGTGCATGGCTCTATGGCAACACGCAGAGGCCAAAAACAAAAGTTGTCTTTGTGAGAAAAACCGGCTGCTAAACAGCGTGCACACACACACAGAAACACGTCAGGACGCTGATTGAAATAACCTTAAAGGATGGACTGGGCTGTTTAGTCTCAATAGAATCCTCACATGTGCAGTGAGAGAGTTGTAGTTATTCCGTGTCTCCATATTTGCCGTGGAGACATACCTTTGTGCCGTGACTACGCTGTGAGAAAGATCCACAGTCCTCGTTCTGTGTGGTCTGAGGCCAACATGAGGTTACAGCAGTCCGAGTCAGACAAATAAAATGGGTATTTTGAGTATTGAGTTTAAAGTGTATTCCCTCTATGTCGTTGTCTCCCTGGACAGTTTGTCCCTGCTGAGCTGTGGCTGAACATGAAGTCCTCGTAGTTGCATGTGACAATAAACTGACGCGACTACCGTCATTAAGATATTACATCATTTGATGCAGCGAAATGAGGCTAGGCTAATATTAGCTTTGGCTAAATAAAACTGTACATTTCCTATGGTCTTAATTGCTCTGAAGAATTTCTTAACCATTGTCATAACCCTGCCACTAAACAAATAACATGTAAGTATTGTACTAAGCTGGACTTAATATAATTCCACAAAAAGTCTTAGCCTATCCCCTAAAGTCTAAACCCACGGACAACCATTTATGCTGAAGTAATGAAGGGTGATAGGTGTGGTGTCTGTATTCAGAACAGCTTCCTCCAACCCTAGTGTGCTTGTGCCGACATAGTCAGTAGATAGTTGTCTTAAAGCTGCAGTGATTAGTGTTTGACCACCAGACCGACAGACAGACGTCAACGTGTCCGGTGTGTTATGAGCGTCAAATGACGTGCCGCAAAAACAGTGAAATTTGTGTTTATTGGTCGTTGGTGGCTCGATATTTAGAGACATTTTCATGGTTTTGAATTTGCTTTTGTCAACGTTTTCCAGGCCTGAACAATACTGAGCTTGATTTGACTCGTCGCGCTTCATCACTGCAAAGAAAAAGTGTAATTTCAGTTTCCACACTGAGCTGCTTTTCATTCCTTTCGTTTGCTTTTTCTGGTGTCTGAAATGGATCTCCAGGTGGCATTTTTGTAGATTCTTTTTTCACGTTTAAGACCCTAAAATGATGTTTCTAATTATATTAGTGTTCTTTTTGCGTAGTTTAAAGGTCCAGTGTATAGAATTTAGTGACATCTAGTGGTGAAGTTGCAGATTGCAACCAACTGAATACTGCTTACCTCATTCTCCCCTTCCAAGCATGTAGGGTAAAATATGGTGGCCACAAAAAAATCGAGAATAAATCAAAAGATCATACGTGGAGCCGGTGTTTAGTTTGTCCACTCTGGGCTACTGTAGAAACATTGCAGTGCCACATGGTAGACCCCCCTGGAAGAGGACTTGCTCTGTCTCTATAAAAGGCTTATTGTAAGACACAGTCAATGTTATTTTTAGGCGACTTTACAGCCATGAAAACATAGTTATGAATATTCAAGCATATTGTGCCAGTAAGTCCCCTTCAATCTTCACACACTGGACCTTTAAGGGAACATGCACTCGCATATTTTTCTGCTTTCTTGGATTCCCGTTGCATTTACACTTGTTCCGATGAATTTTAAAGTGTCATTTTCGTGGGTTTCAACTTGTTTTCCTTGTTGCTGTGTTGCTGCCCTCCCATATGCTTCAGCTCGTGAACACACTTCATTTAAGGCAAAAAGTCTTGTCAGTTTTCTTTCATCTCTGTTTCACATCCACCGCGGGCGATGGGTCTTTTACTTTTAATTAATTAATTTCTCTTTTTTTTTTTCTCCCCCCTTCCTCCTCGTCTCCCTGCGCTGCAAGTTTGTTATTGTTGTTTGTCAAATTTAGTTTGCTGAGTTGATGATTTACTTTGAGAAACAATTAAACGTCACTTGAGAGGAGAGCGTGGGATGTCTTTGTAATCAAAAGGAAATTAGGCATCAGTTGCTAACATTAGCAGGTTGCGGAGTGCCGTCTCGCTGTTGTTTTTCTTTGTTGGTGTTGGGAGTATAACAGCTTTTTTTTCCTTTAGATATCATTGTTTTAGTTAATTTGTTGTTCAGGCTGATAGAGTCTGCGGCTCGTCCTCAGAGCTTTGCTAATGCTGACAGAATAAACAACCAAACACACACGTATATATCAAGATTACCCCCAAAAATGACGATAATGAAACTACGAAAATGAAGCTATTAAAGGAAGTAGAAATAAAATGATACGTGTGTCAGCATGAGTGTGTTTAATGTTCATTTTTACACTCTAATGCTTTTTTCTCTTTTTTCTGACACACCAACACACACACACACACACACACACACACACACACACACACACACACACACACACACACACACACACACACACACTCTTCCTCTCTCCTACTTCACAGTGACACTGGGTCCAGCCATCAGGCTAGTTTGTGATTGGTTGACCAGGAAGGTTTTATATGTGAGGGTGAATACATATGAAATCATTTCACAATAAAATTTAGACATAACTGATATATATCATAATATTTACAACTTTATTAAAGCGGACCTGTTTATACAGAATTATTAGACATACATTTTAATTTGACCATATATTTAAAGAGATGTGTTTCTTTTAAAGGCTGATAAAAATAATTGTGATATTTTCTGGATCATGTTGTCTTTCAGAGTTTATAGTTTGTGTCTAAATTTGATATGTCTTGTTTAAATATGAACTGAACAAATATGAACAAAATAATAAATTAAATACATTTTTTTAATCAAATAATAAATTCTGATATTTACAGTATCCACCATTTTCACTAATATATTTTCCAGAACTAAATGTGCTGTAATTTATCACTCCAAATCTAAATTTGAATATTTTATTGTGAATTATTCAAAACGTATTCATTTTTGCTCCTTATAATCTAATATAGATATATTATATAATCTATAATATATATATATTTTTTTTTTTTTTACTCACCGCTGAGTATGTGTAAAGGATCTGGTTTGTGAAATTTCATAATTTTTGTCAAGGTTCAGGATTGTGATGTGACTTCTTTGGCACATCAATGTTGGGGGGAAATCTGAAGGACGTACTGCACATGTAACAGTGAGATTTATCCTTTAGGATGTGTGAAATGTGGAAGATGCAAAGTGTGGAAGAAGTTTCCTCTTTGCCTTGGAACATGTCAACATTTCTTTAACAGAAGTTTATTGTGCATTCAAATCGAATTAGACAGGATCCAGACTGTAAAAATATCTGAAAAATTCTACATTCCCTCTTCATTTCATCTTCTAAATACAACATAATGTTTCATTCCTGCAGCATGTATCATCTCTAAAGCACAGAGACCGAGCTATTTTGTAAAAGCAAAGACCAAAGCCACAGTGATGAGAGAGTTCATGTTCAGAATACAGCCATAAAATCACATTTTTACCTGAAGTTCATCATTTAGTGTTTTAGTTTTAATCTAGAGGATCCAGAATCTTCAGCTCCCTACCAGCACCAGCCTTTAAAAACAAACACTTCCTTTGTCATTTAAAGATTTAAAGAAGGAATCCTGGGATGTTTTTAAGGTCTCCTTGTGAAACCCCCAAAAAAGTATTGAATATGTTCAAACTCTGAACCGATTAAATCCTCTCAGCGCTCTGACCGGGTCGATCTGCTCCCATCTCTGGCTATTTCCTCTCTCTCTCTCTCACTCTCTCTCTCTCTCTCTCTCTCTTGCTCCCTCTCTCCCTCTCCCTCTCTCTCTCTCTGCCTCTCCTCGGCTCAGATGTGGTTTTGTTTAAAGTCGACAGCGTTAATTAAATTAAGCCAGGTCTTGCAGAAGGCACAGTAGGAGAGCCGGCGGTTCCCGGTGGGCCACGGGTGGAGGAGGGATGGGGGTGGAGGGCGATGTGGTGGTGGCGGTGGCGGGTGGTGGGTGGGGTGGGGGGCGGGGGGGGATACAGAGAAGTGGTTTTGGTGAGCCATACTGCCCCCTTCAGACGGCCCCAAGTACCACAGAGGAACCACAGACCCTTTTCCAGTCAGCTGCTGTTAACTGTTTCTGCTCCGACAAGTCTGTTCACACACTGTTGTGCACTTTTGGTTTGAGTTATTCATTGAGTTTTGTGTTTCGAGTGAACATTATAGAAAATATAATATAGTCTATATTATGGTATCTTATTCAATATAGCATGTAAATTATACATACAAACCTTTAACAGCATCAGAAAAGAAAATGTATTCTTAGTTATGTAATGTTATTACACTGGCAGTGTGTGTGTGTGTGTGTGTGTGTGTGTGTGTGTGTGCTCCTCTGTTTCCTAAAAAAGGAATACTTCATACACTGAAGCACACACACTCAGTGGGGAATGAAAAGATTATCAACAGGCTCTGGAATAAGCCCCCGTCGAGATGCGTCTCGTTTCTGATCTGGGCCTTTTTAATCGAAGCTAAAAACCCACTTATTTAGGATGGCTTTTAACACCCAGGTAGTATGATGAACACTTTTATCATTTCTTATTCGATTTTGTTGCATTTTATTGTTTTTATTTTGTTTTTTTATACCTAGGGATTCTCGTTATTTTATTGTCAACTGTCACAGCAACTTGGTACACCGAAAGGACTGTTGTAAAGGGCTGTATAAATAAAGTACATTTACATTTACATTTACAAATTATGAAATTCACAGATTCCCAACAAACAACAAAAACAAAAAACAAAAAGTGAATTCTGAATTTTTTTTTCTTTCATATTAATGTTGAGCCTGAGCATGTGACTCAAGCCGAGAGTCTGCATAAATTACGTGACAAACATTTATACCGTAAAATGTCACACTTTCAAACTGACTGCAGCCTTATATTATGTCCATATGAAAAACATAAAAACACAGATTGACCTCATTTCCTTGTGTGCATGTGTTGGTGTGTGTGTGTGTGTGTGTGTGTGTGTGTGTGTGTGTGTGTGTGTGCGTGTGTGTGTGTGTGTGTGTGTGTGTTAGCATGTTGCTCAAATTAGCAATGCTGTACTGGGCCTTGGCAGAAGATGTGAGGAAAGGCTACAGGGCTGGAGGGGTGTGTCCGTGTGTGTGTGTGTGTGTGTGTGTGTGTGTGTGTGTGTGTGTGAGAGAGAGAGAGAGAGAGAGAGAGAGAGAGAGAGCATTTGTGTGCAACTTTGACATGCATCAAAAAAAAGGTCTGTCAATATTTTTTTTGTTATTGTTATTTCCGTTAAATATAAAGGTCACCATTAGTGTACAGTAACAGTAGTAATGCTTTATGTTAGGTGACAGGTGGCAGAGTAGGATTTGAACACAGCTCTTTTTTTTCTTTGGTGTTCATATAAAAGTCGTAATGCACTCTGAGGTGGTCTGTTATCAAACAATAATTGACCTGACTGATAAAAAGCAGCAACTTGAGTTTCGAATGGTGCCATCGTCCTGCAGCCGCCTCAGTGTTTATGTTAAGAAACTCTGAGAGCAGCTTCAGCCAGGGATGACCTCATGGTTTAACTGCCACACACACACACACACATACACACACACAGACAGACAGCTGTGTGTTCAGTTATGTTGTGTTCTATGACTCATTCTGCCTGAAAATGCTACAGAGCTGCCTTAAAAATGTCTTCCTGTCTGTCTTTTCCTCTTTTATAAGTCACGTCAGTTTGATTTTGTCCTGCTTGTAACACACTAAACAAGTGACTCAGTTATGGAATTGTGTGTATGGCGATCTGTGTCATGTGTGTGTTGTGTGTGTGTGTAGAAGCTATTGGCTTGGCTCTCAGCCCCAAAATGTGCCACACTGGTGCATGGGGCCGCCATTTTGTGTCAGATGGGGATCTGACTAATTGAATTACAAGGCACTCGTTTGTGTGTGTGTGTGTATGTTTTGCTGTGTATGAGTATGTACATGCATGCGTGTGCACATGTTGTTTGTGACTCTTTCATTTGGCATAAAACTAAAGCTTTCACATACATATTATATTATATTCATTTTGCTTTTTCCACACTTTATTTGGAGGTCTGCTTCATCCCATGATCGTTCTGGTATATGGAGAAAAACACCACCTTGGGTGATACTAAACTCAGGATGCAGTGATGGTGCTCTTTCAAAATAGTGGAACCATTCCAATTTTGACATATCATAGGTGAGAATGGAGCGTAAGTCGGTCAGCCAATGGCAGCAACCACATGACTGGCAACAGTCAAAACCAACAGCTGGCCTACAGGGAAAAAAACATGGTAGCTTTCCTACTTGACCGCATGGGCAGCACCTGCTTGGAGTACACTCAGGTCAGTTTCCACCAAAATGGCTGGCCAATTGCAAGCTAAGGGCTGTCTCAGTATCAGATTTTCAGTAGACAGTTATCATGTATAAAAGAATTCACAGTAACAATATTATCACAGTATTTATAGAAAATTAAAAAATAATAATAATAGTGTCAACCCTTTAAATTAAATTCATCTTTATTCTCTATATTTTTTTGGATGGAGGAGAGAGTCTGTGACCATAACTATATAAAAGGCGTATAAAAAGCACAATTAAAGTGGGAACCACAAAGCCAGAATGGAAAGACATTATAGAAATTATTTAAGAGCCTCAGGATTATTAATTCAAAATGATCAGATGTGTAATATTAACATGATACCTAGATATTATGGTTATCATCATACCAGTATCAGGACAGCCCAGACAGGCTTAGTCCCTGCTTGCTCCGTGCTTGCCATCCTACTTCCTGTGACTCAGACTCCTTTACTTCTGATGATATTAGTTGATTCAATTTCATTTCAAAATGAAATACTTCATATAGCTTTGTGCCCTTTTAGCTGATGCTGGATCAGTGTTTTAGCCCCACAACTAGCACTGTTGCCTATACAGTTGGAATACAATATATTTTTTTACCTCTTCTCATGAAACACTCATGTGACAGTGTGATTTCTTCTTCATGGATAAAGTGTAGCTTCACAAAACTTTATTGATCAAACTCTTCATAATTCAACAGTGAAAGTGAAACCACCATTAACCTGATGTGTATAAATATGAATAAAAAGAAGAATGTGCCTGAAAACAAAATGATTCCAACTTTATGGCCAAAAGTGAACATAATCTGTTAGCTTTTGATCTGCTCACTGCTAGATAGCTCTCTATTGGCTTATCATGATTCACCTTACCCCGTTAGAGCTATATTTGATGACTGCCCCTCCACATACCCTCCCACTACCACCCCAACCAATGAACTGGTCCAGACATGACCGTGGCACTTGCCAAGTTGGTCAATTAGTTGTCGGTGCCACCGTCTTGACCTTCACGTTAGACTTTCTTCTACAACCGCTTCGGCGCTTCAGAGGTTTCTTGTCAATGAAATGACCTCAGCCTGAAGATGTCTGCTGCCTTTCTGTCCTTGTGAGGACATTTGGCTTCTACAAAGACCTCTCACTCTCTTTTACACACACACACACACACACATACAAATTGAATGCCTGCTGCAGATGTGAACGCTCTCTGGTGCATTCCTGAGCCCAAATATTTGGCTGCAGTAACAGGCAGCAGAGAGCGCGGCACTCTGCTTTGCTCCAAGGCTACGATGAATATCACATGTTATCACATACACACACACACGCACGCACATAAACTGACACGTTGGCGCACACACACGCAAATCGCGCTGAACTTGTGGTGACAAAATTGCTTTAAGTTGTTGATAATGTGTTAAATATTTCTCAGTTGTCCTTCTCAGCTGCACTGAAATGTCAAACTCAGTGCTGCTTTCTTCATTTTTTTTTCTCCTCCAATTTCATATTTGGAGTGAAATCTTTTCTAATGTTATTTTTTCCTGCTTATGAGCTGTTACAGCTTCATAAAAATCACTTATTCTGGAAGTGAAAATGAATGATTCGGTGATGCGTTCGAAGACTGCATTTTTATAACAACCATGTTTCTTCTGTTCCTCTGACAGCTACGCACACTTTTACAGTTGATTATTAGTCCTTAGATGTCAGAGCTTCCTTGAATGCAACACCAAGGTGGCGTTTGGAGAGCAGTGCCTGCTGACAGCTAATTGCTATGTGATTTTTAACATAACAAGCTGTCAAAAACGTTTAAAAATTAATTTGTGATCACAGAATAAGTTAAATGTGAGAGATATTTATCAGAACTTTATCAGAACCGCTGGCTCCATCACCAGTGGTCAGTGCACTGGCAGGTTGTCAGTGCATGTGGCATAACACTTTTATATGTATTATAACAAAAAAGAAACTCTCCATTAGAGAACTCTGCATTGGAAATCACTGGATGAGCACAACACAAAAAGATAACCAGAAAATAAAAGAAGACAAATATCTGAACAGAAAGTAGAAGAAAAATGATCAAATGACCAAAACTGAACTGAAGACTAAAGTAAAAGAAATAAAAAAGCCAGGAAGATGTGAACAGAGAAAAGCGCAGTCATTTCAATAAAACAACAGGTTGGTTTTTGTACCGTTGTTCTAAAGAGAGCGTTCAAGAGCTTCAACAAAGCCTGCGTCTTAGTGATCTGAATATCAGCCTCATAACACACACATAAAACACACACACACACACCGTGTCGTGTGGCTGTAATGCATGCTGGTGCTGTGGATTAGCTTCATCTTTAATCACTGTTTTCATTCTGAGCACGCTCTGTGTAAAGTATACCTGAACACAAAGCGCTGAGCGGGCCTCTCTGCTCAGCAGGTTTCCAAGTCAAGCCCAAGGAACTGATTTGAGGTTTTCACTGTTGAACTGGTGAAAAGGCTGCAGATCCTCCAAAAAGAGACTGACTGAGCTGAGCTGAACTGAGCTGAACTTTCTGACATGGACGTTTGAACCTTTAGCCGAGAACGTCCTGAGATGTTCCTCCTATTGGACAGGTCTTTAAGCCTCCTAGACTGTGTCAGACTCCTCAATGTTTCCTCACAATATTTTCATTCTACATCTAGAATTGTGTCTGAAAAATACAATTTTGACATATATCTTAGTCAAGAAAATGATAATTTGGATTCTAAATATCTGTTAAATTAATCAAATTATCTGCTTGAAAATTTGTTGTTCCACCATTTTTTGGAGATGTGAGGACACACTAAGCTGGGCTTGACTGCACCATCAGCCTCCACAACAGTCTTATCTCAGCAAGACCTTTGTGTTATTACATCACTGACATCGTTGTGGTGTTAGCAGGTAGTGTTTACTATCTTACTGTAAAGGGCGTTTGCAAAGTACCGCTGAGGCTGATGGGGATGTGAGTTTTGCAGGAATTTGGTCATAAAAGTGTTGGACAAATGAAAGTTTAGGGTTCAAAAAGTTATTGTACTTCATCCTCTAGAGAACATAAATGTCTTCACCAAATGTCATGCCATTTTATCTAAAAGTCTTATATTTCACTAATAAAGAGAAATGCACATCTAGAGTAGTGATCAGGTGATCACCAGACGTCACTAGGCTTCATCTTCTGGGAACCATGAGGATTGTATTTAGTGGCACTTCATGCAATAGCTGTAAGGATATTTGAAGCTGACTGCAGTCACAGTCATGATCATTGCAGTTGAAAGCTGTGTACAAAACCTGCTACTAGATTCTTTCACACGTGTACAGGTGTCAGTGAAGTGCAAGTTTACACATTTTGGTTTACGCAGTGCCAAAAACTGAGCAGTTCTTTATTTTCATTTTTAAATGAGCTGCTTTACAGCACGCTCATCAATTGAAAGCAAATACGACCAGTTCTCTGTCCACCAAAAACATGAGCACGCTCAATGGATGGAGCTCTGTTAGCACTGTTAACACTGACAGACGTGCATCTCCTCATTCTCTGTAGTTTGGATTCCTGAGTTCAATTTGCCAAACCTGAACATGGCAAACATTGTATTGATTAAAGTCTTTTGTCTTGTGACACCTTGCCCAACCTTACGATTGCATTTAATCCTCTTAGAGTTAGAATGAGACTTTTATATCTGCAGACACTGTAGGTCTCCAGAGTCCACCGTGTTGAACATTATGTTTCTACAGTAGCCCAGAATGGACAAACCAAAGCCAGCTTCATTCAACAAGTTACCACCTCCCCTCTCCTCTCCTTGAGCTCCTCCTTTATTTTTAAACTACAGGAAGTTGAAGTAGGAAGTTGTTTTTTTTTTTTTTTTTTTGGTGAGCCACCACCGCAGCGCTTCCCTCCAATTTGTTGAATTTCTCAAAATGTTCCGTTTGTTAGGCTGAAAAGAAAATCACAGAAAAATCACCATAAGGGCTGCTTTGCATTTTTAATTAAGAAACTAACATATGAATATATTTGCATATTATTGAGTTGCAGATTAAATCATGCATACATAATTAGCGTGCAGCAGCGCTCCTTCGTTCGTTCGCCTCTCTCCCTCTCTCTCTCCCTCTCTCTCTCCCTCTCTCTCTCTGCACTGTGCTTACTGTTTTTTCGGCAAGCTGTGGTTCTGATGGATGCCAGACACACACACACACACACACACACACACACACACACACACACACTCTTCAGACACTCACATCACAGACACACTCACACACCCTCTCCAAACGCTTTCAGTACTGTGTGTGTGTGTGTGTCAGTTTGTTTTTTGGAGGAAAATTAGCGTCTCATTTTCTCCGTCAGAATTGAGGCCACGTCAGGTTTTTCATCCTGATTACACCGAAGAGAGATGAAGAACTTTCTCTGCCTTTCTTCTCTCACTCGCATTCCTTTAGTCTGCTGTATTGTCTGTTTGTCTGTAAAGTTAATAAAATTACAGTATGATCAAGCTTCCATTAAACTTCTGGTAAGACAGCCAACATGCCAGCCACCAAATTGTCAAGGTAGCAGAGCGTCACTGGGATTAGTAACCAAAATGTAATTACTGAATTTCTATGATCCTGCAGTGCAATTATGTGACTAAAAAGGAGCAAAGTGTCATTTCTGGCCACGTGCACATGCAAAATAATGGAGGGCAGCTACGTGGTGGTGCTGTTCAAGATCATTTACAGTTAGACGCGCATAATAAATCTGGCAATGTCCTCAGAAATGTCCAGCGAACTTTCCAGACTCTTACAACAACATGACTGTCGGATCATATGTGTTTATTCAAGCAAGACTCAATAATGTCCTTGGGTGGACACATTTAGCTGTGATTTCAGTGGATGGATGAAAAGGATGCCGAAGTTCTACGTGAGATGATGTCTATTCGTGAGTCTGAAGGTCTGAAACGCTCTCTCTGAAACTGTCTGCAAGACAAACAGCAAACGTGTTTTCTGAATGGAGTTTGGATAGGTTAGGCCTGTGCTAACTTAGTTCATGTTAAAATACAACTGATAGCTGGAATTACTGTAAGACACTTAGTCTAACTTCCTTTCATACTCCCTTACTTCCTTTTTTGTCCCGTCTCTGTGTAAATATGAAGTATCACTGCAGTTGGAGACAGGTTAAGAAGCAGGAGTGAAGATAAAATCCACTTTTTAATCTCGAAACTTTAAAAAATAAACTTCGTGCTCCGCATCAGAGCAGTATCCGACGAGACGCCTCACAGTTTTCTTCCTCATGTTGGACAGAGCGTAGAATAAATGCCTGACGACAAAAAGTTTATTAATAGTGTAAAAAAAAAGTATAAAGAGGGTTTTGTGACTTATTGGTGTTTGCTCTGATACGTTTGGAGCTTTCGGGCTTCCCATCATGCTTTGGGTGATGTAATGTTGTCATGTTAGTGAGCCAGATGTGAGCTACACCTGAGCCCTGTTTGTTCTCACTAATGTTGTTCTCCTTGTGAATTTGCACATTACATTGGCTACTAGCAGTTTGTGTTCACACTGTAACCATGGATACAGACAGCAATAGCATGCACAACTTTAATAACCCTGAAGAAAACGTCTAAGTATGATGATTACAAGGCGAGAAGTTAACAGAAACGTTTAACTAACTATTTTAAGACAATATAATATGTATCAGGAAGCAGTGACTAACAGTTCAAAGGGTGTCTTCATATTTTGACACCTCTTGGATTCTTGGTGTTTGTGCAACAGTTGGTTGGAAACATAAACAGATCTCCTCCTGCTTCATACTCATTCACAATCTGCCTCGCAGCACTTAGCTCGGTTTCAAACCAAAGTGTGTGTGCCTTTATGTTCCCCTCGTGTGTGTGTGTGTGTGTGTGTGTGTGTGTGTGTGTGTGTGCGTGTGCAAGGCGCCCGCTCTTGACTCTTAAATCCTGTCGATAACTCCATTGTTTGCAAACTCAGACCTGCAACATAAAAAGACTCAAATCAAAGACTCACGATATGAACCAAGTGGCTGTACGAAGAGAACAAAGTGCAACCGTGCTGAGTGTGTGTGTGTGTGTGTGTGTGTGAGAGAGAGAGAGAGAGAGAGAGAGAGAGAGAGAGAAACAAAGGGATTGTAAAAATAGAAAGAAAGAAAGGAAAGAGGAAAGGGAAGAAAGGAGGATATTAGAACAAAATAAATAAGAAGCAAAGAAAAAAAGGAAAGCAAGGAGGAAATAGTGCAGGAGGAAGAAAGAAAAATATGTAAACAGACTGGAGAGATGTAGAGAGAGGGTGAGAGACATTGAGATAGACAAACAGCAGAGATAGAGAGAGAGAGAGAGAGAGAGAGAGAGAGAGTTGATTGACAACTGGGCATCGTAATGTGAAGGAAAATCCTGTCAGCGTAAAATCAGGATGAAATGTGAGATTATAATTCAACCAGGGATTAACTGTCATCAGCACAAGAGAGGAGGAGGCGGAGGAGGAGGAGGAGAGGAGGAAGAAAAGGAGTGAACTATAAGGGAGACAAAGGAGGAAGAGGAGGGAAAAGTGGCTGGAGTGTAGAATTTTGAGGAAGGAGCAGGATAAAGGGAGTGAGGGATGAAGTGTCAGGAGGGGGAAAGATGGGGGAGAGAAGCTAAGGGGGTGAGGATGAGGAGAAAGGTGGAAGTCGGACAGAAGAGGAAGGAAGGAAGGACAAGTGACTGTGACAAAGAAATAGGGAGGAAAGGGGGTGTAAATGGGAGAGTTAGGTGAAAGCGAAAAAAGAATTGGAGGAAAGGAGGTGCTTAGAAGAGGAAGAAGAAGAGAATTGGAGAAAGGAAGGGAGACTTAAGACAGGGAGGGGGAGGCAAAAAGGATGGAGGAAGGAAGAAGGAGGGGTGAAGAAAGAAAGGAAGGAGAAAGGAAAGGGGAAGAAGGCCAAGAGGATGAGGAGGAGGTTATTTCTGTGGTGACCTTTACTGCTGCATGGAATAGACTGTACCACCTTAAGGTCAAAGGTTAGTTTGGATGAGTTTTTCAAAACAAAAAGGAACACCCCCATCTTTTCTTTTGGGTTCTGTAGTTTTTCTCTTTTTTCTCTCCTCTTTTCTAATCTTCCTCTTCCTTTCTTCCCCTTCTCTGTCCACTCTTCATCTACTCACCCCTCCTCTCTTCCTTCCTCCCTTCTTTCCTCCTCACCTGTCCTACATTCCTTTCTCCTTTCCTGCCTCTCCTTACAATTTCTCCTTACTTCACCTCAACTCCTTCCATCCTGCCTTACTTCCTCATCCCTTCTTTTCCTCTGCTCTCACCTATTATTCTGTCCTCCCTCCCTTTTCTTTCCTCCCTCTTCTTCTCCCCACCTCCTCTCAAATCCTCAATTTCTTCCACTTGTTCTCTTCTTCCTGTTTCTCTTTTCTCCTCACCTCCCTCTTTTTTCCTCTTCTTCACTATTTTTCTCCCTTGTTTTCTTCTCTACTTCCTTCTTTTCTTCCCCGTTTTTCCCCTTCTCCATTTTCTCATTCCCACCCTCCTTTTTGACTCTGATCACCTTTCCTACCTTTTACTTCCTCTCTTCTCCCTTCCTTTCCCACCTTTCCTCCTTCCTCTCCTCTTCCCCAATTCTCTCCTCGCCTCTCCTCCATCGTTTTCTCCTCTCCTTCATCTTCCTCATCCCCCTCACATTTTTCCTCCCCTGCTCTCCTCTCCTAATGCTCTCCTTTGAGCACTCTTTCTTTCTTCCTCTCCTCTCCTCCTCCCTCTCTCCTCTGCTCTTCATTCTTCTTCGTCTCCCATGCAGGTTTGTTGACCAAGCAAGCGTCAGACAAAATTAAAAATGCTGTCTCTGCTTTTTTTACTCAACCGGGTCACTCTTTTTGGGTTCTGTAGTTTTTCTCTTTTTTTCCGCCCTGCACTTCTTTCCTCCCTCCATCTCTCCCTTCATTTCCCATGCAGTCTGGTTGGGTACAATGCTGGGAGCCAGCCAGCGCTGCAGACAGATGGTCCACTTATTAGATGTGCATCAGCCCTCCCTCCCCTTCCTGCCGCTCGCTTTTTAATCAAATTAAAGCCGAAAGAAGAGGAGAGAGAGAGAAAGAGGGAGAGAGAGATAGAGAGAGTGAAGGAGAGGGAGAGGTTTGGGACGTCTGCTCGCTTGTTTTGGAGTCTATTATTTGTTTGAATAGGATGAATGATGACGGTGCTAATATGAAATTTGGAAGACTGAACCACTGTCTGTCTGTCTGCCTCACTGTTTTGGTGACTGCCTGTATCAACCCTTCCTCTCACCCCCCACTGATCTATTTCTCTCTCTCTCTCTGTCTCTCTCTCTCTGTCTCTCTCTCTCTCTCTCTCTCTCTCTCTCTCTCTCTCTCTCTTCCTGTCGGTGTGATCTAATGTTTTTTTTAAAGGGGAAATCCACCGGCTTTGCACGTGTCGTCTGTGGCTGTGGAGGTCAAAAGTCTGAGATGACTGATGATGTCATTGTGATGTCATCAGGGTTATCTTGGCTCTGGACTATGTTTGAGGGAAGTTGGCATTTTCCAGGGATGGGCTAATGAAAAGTTGCATTATGGGACATGTAGGCGAAGTGTTGTTGTTTTTTTGTATCTTGCAGGGACTAAAAGTCAGGACCTCTCTTCTTCTGACTTAGATGTGTGTCTCTTGTGAATTCCCCAACTTTATGGAAGTGCAATAATAAATTGCTTGAATGCACCTTTAACCCACATTTGTCCTGAATGGCACAGGGAAACTGAAAATGGTTCTTCAGGAAAAAAGGCTCTCCAGAGAACCAGTTTTTCTTCAAGTGCACAGGCGGCCAGCATTGACTACAAATAACCCGATCCGTCGGGCACACCTGTGTGATGCTGTGGGGAGTCGGTGTTCCTGCATGCCAATCAGACTTCCAACAAAAGCTCTGCGGCGTTTTAAAGTTTACCTTTAATTTTCCAGGCACCATCTGACCAGTTTGAACGAGCCTGTGACTGTGTCGCAGAACAAACAGTGGAGCAGCTCCTCACACAGAATCATTGTTTTAACGCGGTGTTTAGATAAAAGGTCACATTAAACAATCACAGCCAGTTCAGTTTATGATTTATGTAACAAAAACATTCATTCAGATCAATAAACCGGAGGTATTTATGGCGCCTCCTGTTGGCCAAATTGAGTTTGGTATTGATTTCTTTGCACATTCTATTTTATTGCATGATATGACATTTGCGCTGCCGTCGTACCCCTGATCGCTCTCATATCATGTATCAGATGTGAGGACAAAACTTTTTTTGAGGAAACAAAAATCTAATTAATGAACTTGATAACAAATCCGGAGGCTGAGCCACGCACACATTTGTGTGAGTTAGAAATTGATGACCAGTCAAAGCACCACCATCAGGTGTTTGCTGGTAGCAGGTCACCATAGCAACCAACACTTGGTTATTCTTGGAATATTTTTTTTTTATTTAACAAAAGGACATAAAGTCTTTACAGTCACAGAGGAGGACAATCCACTGGACTTCATAACAGATCAACTCAATGCAGGAGGAGAAATCTATCTGACTTCTGCCGTGTGAATTTCAAACCTATGCAGCAGAATCAAACTATAACTTAAGAACTTGAAAACAGAAAAAATATTTCATCGACGCAAAGATCTACATCACAGACCTGAAGGAGAGGAGAGGAAAAAGGAAAGAAGGAAATTAGATAAGAGGGGAAAAAACAAAAGGGAAAATGTGACAAGGTGAGGGGAAAACAAGGGAAGAGAGAAAGGGAGTAAATAGGAAGAGAGGAACCAAGGGAGGAAGGGAGGAAATGAGAGGAGGAAGGAGAAGAGTAAACAAGAGGGGAGGAAACAAGGAAGGAGATGAAAAAAGTTGGGAATAAAGAAAGGAGAGTAAAAAAAAGAAAGAAAGAAAGAAAGAAAGAAAGAAAGAAAGAAAGAGTATATTGCAATTGAGTGAGGAAATGAGGAAACAGGGTGTAAAAAGGGGGAGAGGAGTATATAAGGGGGGAAGGAAACAAGGGAGGAAGAAGGAGGCAAGAGGACAAAACAGTAGGTAGGAAGACTAGAAAGAGTAGGTAGGAAAGGAGGAGACGAGATGAAGAAGGAGACAAGAGAAAATGGGGAACAAGGGGGTACAAGGAGGGAAACTAGGAAAGGAGGAAACAAGGGAGTAAGGAGAGGAGAGGAGTAGACAAGAGGGTAACAAGGGGGGAGGAAACCAAGGAGAAAGGAGATGAGAGGACAAAAAAGGGGATGAGATGAGAAAACACGGGGTGGCTGTGGTAGAGAGAGAGGAGTAAATAGGAAAGGAGGAAACAAGGGAGGAAGAAGGTGAGGAGAGGAGGAAATGAGGAGGGAGGAAGAGGGGAAGAGTAAATTGGAAAGGAGGAAATCAGAGAGGAGTAAACAAGAGTGAAAACGTGTGGGGGGTGGGGGGACAAGGGGGGAAGAGAGGAGAGGAGTGGAGGAGAGGAAAGAGGAGGAGAAGGAGAGCGTGTCGAGAGGAGCGCGCGCTCTGAAAGCGGTGGAAAAAGTGAATATTCGGCTCAGTTCAAAGGCGGGCGGCGAACCGCGCGCGAGGAGGGAGGGATGGAGGGGGGAGGAGGAGGTGTGGAGGGGACGGGGGTGACTTCCAGATTTACTGTGGAAAGTTGAAAGAGTGTCGGCGGCCGCGCGCGTGTCCGTGCGCGCGCGTGAGGGCTACGTTTCAGCCTCTCCCTTTCCGTACATTTCCCGCGCGCGCGCGCTTATGTGTGTGTGTGTGTGTGTGTGTGTGTGTGTGTGTATCAGAGAGAGAGAGAGAGAGAGAGAGAAGGGGAGGGGCACTCCTCTCTCTCCCCCCTCGCTCTCTCTCTGCCTACTTTGCATATTCCGCGTGCCTCGGCTCGGCCATATGGGAAAATGCAACTGAAGGAATTGTCGGCGGGGGAAAAAAAAGCGCGCAGGCAGGAACACGCGAGCGGAGCGGCGAGAGTTTGAGATCATAACAAATCTGAGAAAAAGTTCCGACACGAGAGGGGAGGAAAGAAGAAGCAGGAGAAGAAGAAAGGTGGAGAAGAAGAAGAGAGAAGGGGCGGGGGGAGAGTAATAAACCAAAACAGAGAGAGAGGGAGAGAGAGAAGGGAGAGACACGCGGAGAGAGAAAAGAGGGGAGAAATAAGACTTTTTTTTCTTCTTTCTGCGGAGGAGAGGAGCGATGTATTGTGCGTACACCATCCCCGGGATGACAGGCAGCTCACTGATGTACTACTACAACGGCAAAGCGGTAAGACACACTCCCTCCATCTCCATCCCTTCTTCTTTCGTCTTTTTTACCCCTTTGGGAGTCAGACGAAGAAATAGAGTGTGAGTGAGAGAGGAGAGGGAGAGAGAGAGAGAGAGAGAGAGGAAAGAAAAAAGAGAGGAGTGAGAGAGAGAGAGAGTGAGAGAGAGGAGGTGTGAAGGTGAAGAGTGGCGCTTTTTTTTACGCACCAACTTAGCGCGTCGGTTCGCCGCCGCCGCGCGTCAAAGTGCGAGCGGACCGCGCGCTCTTCTTTCTCACTGTCCGGGTTTATTTTGGGAAGAAGCAGCAGTGTTGTTGTTTATCTGGGGAAATCAATGAGTGTGTGTGTGTGTGTGTGTGTGTGTGTGTGTGTGTGTGTGTGTGTGTGTGTGTGTGTGGAGCGGGGAAAGTGACAGTAGCTGCTGTAGAGTGCCGTAGCGCTTGGACAGAGTCTTTTGAAATGTGATCAATGCGTGTGTGTGTGTGTGTGTGTGTGTGTGTGTGTGTGTGTTTCACACACTCTGCTATTAGAAAAAAATCCGTTTCGTGAACAAACGCTTCCAAACTGAACGTTTCTTGTGTCTGTCTGCTGGATTTTGCGCATCTGACGCTTCCAGACTGACGCTGAAATAATCCGCTCTCAGCTTCTAATTTCTTTAAATGGACACACATCTACAAAACATCAGTCAATAATCAATTTTCTTCTCAGAGGAAATGCCACACGTGTTGGTTGTTTTTTGGTTGTGTTTCTCTCAGGGCTTTGTGGCTTTTCATATTTTTTAATTTCTTCCAAAAACCTAAATTGTTGCTTTTCTCTGCTGTAATTTGGCCTGAAATTGTTTGTGATTTGTCATCATAGTACTCCTTATTTTTTTACTACTAAATACATGTAAGGCAAAGCTGGAAAATATGTCTCCCCTTAGACTTTTATTGCACATTAATATCAGCGATATCCTTTAAAAAAAAAATCTATTCATGCCAAAACAATAAAAATAATATACATGCAGGAAACTGTAAAAATGTGGTGGTTGGAGGTCTGACTTACGCACACACACACACACACACACACACGTTTTGTGTTATAAAATTGTTGTTTTGGACTGTGAGCTCTCACAAATCATAAAACGCTGTTTGGGTACTAAAAGAAAAAAAAATACATCTGAGAAAGTCATCCAGCAAGTATGAAGCTGTCTGACCTCCTGTGAACCTGTCTGTCCTTCTGTCTGTCCTTCTGTCTGTCTGTCTGTCTGTCTGTCTGTCTGTCTTCCAGTAGCCCCCGCCACCCCCTCCTCCCCCCTAGCTGTAATACACCAGTAACAGGGTGAAGTGATTTAAAGAGGAGGGGGGGTGGGGTGGAGGGGTGTAAAGCGGAGCGAAGGTGAATGAATTTCACAGTTTTTTTTTTTTTTTCTCCTTTTGCGCGTAAAAAGCAGGAATGTCTGCTGCGGGTCGCAGGTGTAAATGAAGACCGAGGGCTGGGATTTCCTACAGATCCACCTGTCAGTGAACCTGCCTGCCTTTGTCTCACCTTTGACTCTGAGCTGCTGCTTTACGCGCATTTAAAGAGAAGGGAAGACGACCAGACGAATAAAGAAATCTAAAGCTTTCTTGTCGTATTGGCAAGAATGCCGTTTGTTAGTTTTAAAAAAAATCAGTAATATTGAGAAGAAGGAAAATCTCACAGGCCTTCTGAGACCATTTGTCAGTCAGACACAAGAATAGCTGCAAATATTAGTTGAGAAAAATAAAAATATTTATGTTAATAAAAGTATTTTTATTTTGTAGAGAAAATTCTTTTTTTTTTCAGAAATGTTTGCTGCATCTTTGTGTATGTTTTACAAATCTATAACCATATTTTTATTGAGTTTATGAACCTGATTTGATTGAAGTCTTGTGGTTTATTTTATATTTTCTAATTCTTCATGTTTGTTTTTTAATCTGCCGTGTTCATTTTTGATGAATATATGAAAATGTCCTGATGTTTGGGCTCTTCACTGATCTGTGTTCAGATGGTTTTGTAGCCGATGTGACCTGTGCAGCTGGAAACAGAGCCTCTGTTGTTTCGACGCTGCCGCGCCAACAGTCGTCCTCTGTCTTCCCGGAGCCCGTCGGGTCTCCGGCCTCCATCCGGCCGCCGAGGTGCTTTCGCCCTGTCGGCTCCAGAGCCTTGTGCTTTTTTTGTGCCCGCTCTCTCCCTGTAGTTCAGGGCCTTCTTTGTATCTCGGCAGCCTCGCTCCGGAGCCGGAGCTGTTTAGTTCGGCGATGCCACGGGGCTTTCGGCGTGGCACTGCTTTGTTTGGCGGCTGGCTGCTGGATGGCACATTGTGCCGACGGTCTTGATCCGGTGCCAAGCTCCTTTCCATCTTCACTTTACCCCCCTGTCTCACTCTGTCTGTCTGTGTCACAGCTTGTTTACACCCAACTGTCCGCTGGCAGGAAGAGAAAACACACAAATGAGAGAATCGCCGCAATAAAATGATATTTGTCTGCTTGTGTCCTGGCTTAGATCGACTGGGTTTGGAGGAACTTTGGCGACTGGTTTGGGTGAAAACAGATTCAGGCCGGTCTATGTGTTACGCAGACAGAGAAGTGGAACGAGTGGAAACTGGGGCAGAGTGGTCGGGGTTTGAGGGAAGAGACAGAAAGACTCGGACAGATCTGCAGCAGCAGCAGAGAGCTGCGGCCCGGCGAGACCAAACAGTGAAGAGGCTGAATTGGGGCTTTGGTTTTGGGGAAGAGTGTGGGGGAGGGCATTGAGGGGGAGAAAGAGAGAGAGAGAGAGGAGGAGGAGGAGGAGGAGGAAGAGGGTTGAGGGCCGAGGCCTGAGCTTCGGTTAGCGGCTGTCGGCTCGCTAACTTAAGCTCCAGCGGCTTAATGAGGCAGCAGAAAGCTCAGCTAAAACAAAAGGCCTCATTTAAAGCCGGCCCGGCCAGCCGGCTATTGTTATGCTAACGCAGCATTTGAATATTCAGTAAGTTTTAATTAGGAGAGTCCTGAAGCAGCCTGCCAAAATCCTGCAGTCCTCTCTCAATGTGCAGCTACAGGAAACACACACTTTAAACACTTTAAACGCACCGTTCTGTCAGTCCGCAATTTATTCCGCGTTCGCTGCTTTTCCTGAGACAGACGACGCTCGGAATCTGAGAAGATCTGAATTTATTTCTCCAGGTTTTTATTTCGTTAATGTTTACAATTAATTACAGCAGCACACAAAATAATATCGGTCATTCTATTCTTTCAAATGAATGTAAAAATGAAATTATTTTTATTTAAAATAATTTCCAGTTTCAGTCACTGCAAATAAGCATGAAATAAAAACCACAGCCAGTCGAGAGGAGGTCAAAGGTCAAGGCCAAACTCTCCTGATGAAATCTCTATTAATTAAGAATATTGATTTCATCTTCTAATATAATTGTATATTTTTCATTGTGAGAATCAAATCTCACCACGAATCAATATTCAAATATTCAAAACGTGACTTTCACTGTTTTAACACAACAAATATGAGTAAAATAATTAGACATTAGACAAGAATCGAAAGATTTTAAAATTTTTAAATTTACTCCTCGTGGAAATATTCAAACCACAGAGTGAATGTTTCCATGCCTGCAGCAGAAAATATGCAAATGAGCCTGTTTTTGTTGTTTAACAGCCAGAAGGTGTGTGTGTGTGTGTGTGTGTTTTTTTTTCACATGTTCGTGTGTGTATGAGGTCCATGATGAGTGAATACACAGCAAAGGCAAGTTTTAGCGTGTGTGTGTGTGTGTGTGTTTCATTGTGAAGCCAGTGTGTGTGGACATCCTGTGTGCTCAGTAGGCTGGAATTAGAGCACAGCGTGTTATGCAATTATAACTTTATAAATAGACGCATTGTGTGTGTGTGTGCGCGCGTGCTTGCATGTGTGTGAAGTCCTCGATCTCCATCTGCTCGAGTTACTCTGTTTGAACAAGTCAAAAAAAGCTGATTTTATTGTGTGTTCACGTGCCCTTTATCTGTGCACGAGCATGCGTTTTACTATATATGTTAGCCATTGCTATGGTGTGTGTGTGTGTGTGTGTGTTTCAATGTGCAACTTTTTTTTCAATCTTCATTTCATAAATGCAGAAAATGTGTGTGTGTGTGTGTAGTTTTGTTACGTCAGGTTTAAATAAAACTAAATGATTTTAAATCATTTAGTGTGTGTGCCGTTAAATATGCTCTTACCTTTCTTTACATGAAAAAATGTGTGTGTGTGTGTGTGTGTGTGTGTGTGTGTGTGTGTGTGTGTGTGTGTGTGCAGAGTGCTGCTCTCAGTGGCCCTGTCAGTGGGGTCATTCTGTTTTTTCTCCAGTGACAGTGAAGTCTGTTCTTTGTGTGTGTGTGTGTGTGTGTGTGTTGTCCGGCCGCTTAAAGCCTGACACACCATTGAGGCTTAAATTTAATCCTTTTGCACCAGATTATCTGACACTGATGCCACTGATACACACACACACTGCAGTCACATGTTTTTATTTATTTATTTATTATTATTAAACAAGTAGTAAAAATAATAATAACATCATGATGCGTTCACTGATCATCTTTGGGTCATGGTATTCTGTGTTCTGATCATTTGAAGTCAACAATAATATCTTCTTTCTTTGAATAATTTTTCAGGCGATGTAATAAATTCTAAATAATCTTAATTATTCATTAATGACAACACAGATAACCCAACAGATTAACTGAGAATGAAAGAGACGTTTTGCATTTTTAAAAATATCAAGTTGTCAATGAAGAGCTCAGACATTGTCTTGTAATAGTTTGCTTTTTGAATAAATAGATAAATAAAAAAAATATATTGTATTATACATGATCATTTCTCTAATCTCTGTTAATAATATAATGAATAGTATGATTTATACCTGCTCTATATGGAAAGTGTCATAACTTCTGTTATGATTTGGAGCTTTATAAATAAAATTGAACAGATGTCCATATATTTTATTTGTGTGTGTGTGTGTGTGTATTATGATGAGACTTTTCTCTTTTTCACTAATTCTCACATGTTTCTGCTCTTCATTACTAATGTAGGGGAAAGGGTAATTAGCAGGTCATTAGTGATGTCATCGCTGTCACATGTTTGAAATATAAATGTCAGAGCGGCTGCTGATGGAGAGCTGATGTGTTGGTGATAATGACACGCTTCCTGTGTAATGGTGCATAAAGATGTAAGGTTACTTTTATTCATATATACGTGCTCGGCATATGGTTGCCTTGCCTGTATGTGTTGTGTGTTTTTCTAATGCAGTTTGGTGGATTCTGGTTCATCTGCTGCAGCTCTCTGTGTGTTATTAAGCTCCAGTGTTAAACTGAGGTTCATCTTTACTGTTTGTTTCCTCTTCATGTATTTTTTTATATATGTGGTTTTAGGTTGGGGGTTAATGCAGCCTCACTCTGTGCCGTGTTAAAATGTGGCTGTGAGATTTAAATGATGCGTAAAGTTGTTGGATGTCAGAGTCAAGTTCATTTTCTTTGCTTTTCTTTTTCTTTTTTTGATATGTTTTATGGCCCTTTACATTGACCTGCTGAGAGAAGGCATGTTCTGTATTATTCATGTGCACTGTACTCTATATTATCAATGTAAAGCACATCTGAAGGACTGCCTGAATCTTAAAAGTTCAATTGAATTTGCACAAATTCTTTCCCTTCTTTGATAATTTGTCTTTTTCCTCAGCGGCAGAATTAGAAGTTTTGGTATTAATTTAACAAACGTGCCTTTCTAAAGAGACTCATACATCATCAGACTTCAACATCTTTACCATCATTTAAACATGTTCTGTAAGTTGAGAACAAATCCCAGGTGCAAAGACTTGTACGTGTTATTACAAGATCCACATGCATATTATGCAGTAAAATACCCCAAATATTCAATTTTAAAATAAACATGTAGTCCAGAATGCATCATTGGAGCAATATGGGCCAAATATATAATATATATATGCAGAATTTTACAATCAATATACAGCTTCATAAAAGAAAATACATTCATGATCCCATGTGGACCTTAAAAAAATACAAAATATAATTTCAAAAAAAGAAATTTCATTGAAAAAAGGTCGAGTTAGAAAGCTGGAAAAAGAGGCTACAATATAAATATACACACTGTGATCAAACATTCAATCACATAATAAAGATCTTGTCATCACAGGTCTGCAGCACGTTCAAATGTTAAGATAGTTTTGAAGTTGGTGTGGACACCAGTGAATTTTGCTGTCGCTCCCTCTCTTTATATTTACAGTCGGACCCTTAGACCGTGTCAACTGTACTCCATTTATTTACATTTGCTTTTTAATAAAGTCTCACGTTTAATTCCCTGACACCTCGAACACCAGCGACGGTGTGCCTGCAGGAGCTTGTTAAAAACCCGGAAAACAAAGTCTGCCGTGGATCTGCTGGGTTTCATTGATAATATGCAGGTTGCGTAACAGAGGCTCTGGTCAGTTTTTCTCTCTCTGTCTTTAAAGGTCGCAGCTGCCAAACTGATGTTGCATGCATATCAACACACACACACACACACACACACACACACACACACACACACATAGCCAAACAGTGAGTCATCTGTGTGTGTTTCCCATAAGGGAAGGTGGACTGTAGCAGAGCAGAATTCTTTGGATAGCTGGAAGTTTCCACCCTGACCTGTCCATGGGAAGGGAAGCTTTGTGGCGCAGGTTTGATTCCCGGTGTCTGACAGAGCATCTGCCCGGCCTGAACAAACCTCTGGACGTCACAGCCGGCTGGCAGACAGGGTCAGGCGGAAGCAGTAGATGATAGCTCATGTATCAGCAACACGCCCTCTGGCAGCCATAGTGAAGGTGTACAGACCTCGGTGTGTGCGAGCTGCTTATCGGATGTCTGTGTGTGGTGATGAGGCCAGTTTCTGATGATTTGATCATTGAAAAAATGGTTTCTAATATTTCATTCAATTCAGTTTTATGTATACAGCAGACAGACCATAACAACAATGCCCACCATGAGCAAGCACTTGGCAACAGTGGCAAGGAAAAACTTCCTTTGAACCCAGCTCATTGGTGGGTGGCATCCATCACGACTGGTTGAGTTAGCAAGTTAGCACATGGGATTAGCATGCTGGACTAGACAATGGATCAAGTTGAAGCTAATGCTAATTTTCATTGATAATATGCATATTATTGAAGCAAGCGCTAGCTTCATTTGGCCTACAAGATACATTAGCTAGTGTGCTAATGATCCATCCATTGCTTCCTATGTTATGGAGGAAACATTTTGTCAGTGTTGCTGTTGCTACGTTTGTAGGCAACTTTAGAGAACTTGTCCAAACTCAATCCAGCATATCGCATCAGTTCAGCAGCTGTTGTTCAGTATTTTTGATCCTGATGATAGAGACCAAACACTCTCCATGGCAAAAGTTGCTTGCTCTAAACCGAGGCTCATGGGTATTGTAGTATTTAAAGAAAACATTGAAAATTGTAGGAAAATTAAAAGAAAGCAGGATTTATTTTTATTTTTTTGTTGAAACACTGCAAGAAACGGCTTTAATATCAGAACATAAATGATCCAAGAGGCACCGAGTGCTACTAATGAACGAGCTGTGTCATTAAACAACACACTAAGGTGGCCACTGTTTGATTAGGCTACTGTTATTACATATTGTTAGCTGGCAGGCTAATAATATTTGAAGAAAGTTGTTTGTTTAACATAAAACTGAGCTCCTTTTTGGAAACTCTTGATCGTCTTGGAAGGAGTAACGGCGTGTTTGCAGCACAGGATTTATTCAGTGCTTTGCTTTGACTTTTTACTCACTCAGCTTCAATTTCATAAAACATAACAAAAACCCCAGCTGGGGTTTTTATGTCCTGCACTGTTGTAAAACACTGTCTGCGCTACATTATCACTTCAGCTCTCATTTCTTTATGCAGCGATTGTCTTTCTCGACGTGGTTCCTCTGTGTTTCAGGAGCTCTCGGCTTGTCTGCTGTGTGGCCGCTCAGACCTTCACTCCTGTTACTGTTCGCTTGGAACAGTAGTGATTTTCAACGGCTGATTTTCATGTGTTATGTGTGTGTGTGTGTGTGTGTGTGTGTGTGTGTGTGTGCTAAAGCCTATTCTCATATGTAAGCGCAAGCTTCACAGGAAAAGGCAAGCTTAAGTAAGTTAACATTTTTGGCGAGAGAATAAAGAAAAAGCTGCGTGTTCTGTGTGTGTGTGCGTGCCTGTGTGTGTGTGTATAAGACACCACTTTAAACCAGGGCTGACACACTTGTTCACAGTAGAGCTCCCCCCGGCACACACACACACACACACACACACACATAAAAAAAACCTACCCAGTCTTCATTATCAAAGTGGAAAATAGGGCTGTTGTCGTTTTGTTCAGCCAGTGTGTGTGTGTGTGTGTGTGTGTGTGTGTGTGTGTGTGTGTGTGTGCGTGTTAGTGGGTCAGTCATGCTGTGGTGAGCTGTTAGGGAGGCTGCATGGACTGGCTGATAAACACTGGACAGCTGTCACACTTTAAACAACAAGACAACAAAACTGCACCACACAATGCAGCGCAGTGCAGCGGTGTGTTTGAGCTCAGGCGGCTAACACACACACACATCCTGTTAGCAGCTGGGTTTCAGCAGCAGAGACAGCTCATGTGTGAGGATACATACGATTCAGCGTCCAGCCGGAGACGTGGACGAGTGTTTTTGTGTGTTCGATGTCGGTGGCCCTCACGTTGTGCCTTCAGGCACAGTTCTATGTGTACTGTGTTTATGAACACTGATTTTACTGCTTATTTATCATTTTATTAAACTTTCTGACACCGACATGCAAAACACATAATCATTTGTGAAAATGGAAAAGGGCAGCATAGATTATTATTGCCTTTAGAAGACATAAAGCAGCTATGTACCCATCTAAACAGTGTCTTTGGAGCCAACCATCTGAGTATGAGTGTTGATGCCTTTCATATTTAACTTTTTTTTAAAAATAAACCTAACCGACTGTGCGTTTAGTTCCCCGACTAGTGTCTGCACATCCTTAAAAATCAGAACATTTCTTAAATTCTTCATACAAATACCAGTCTGCAAACTGCCTTATATTTGCTTTTTAAAGCTCTGAATTGGATCTTTCATAATTAATCAAGTTTTGCAACTGCCGACACTCTGACTTTGTTTTTCTTTCCTTCAGAAATTATTATCCGTGTAAATGTTTGTACTATACGAGCATGTTCGGATTCGTCTGACACTGCTGAATCTTACTCTGCTGTTTGTTTCATAATTGTGTGAATCAGAACCAAAGATTTTGTCATCCTCACAATCCTAAAAACACCCTTTATGCACCTCCACGTATAAGTCATTCATTTTCATATTTGCTTTTGAAATATATAAATGACGGTGTGGGCTGCTTAAGGTACGATGGTGTTGTGTATCGTGTTGAAGGAAAATGTCTCTCTCTGCTCTGACTGGCTGCTTGAGTGAAACAAAGAGTAATATGATATGTTTATCATTTTTATAAGATCTAATGACACGTTATGCTGAAGTGGGCTAGTATTTGTGTATAATAGCTAATTTAACAGGTCTACACACACACACACACACACACACACACACACATATCTATCTATCTATCTATCTATCTATCTATCTATCTATCTATCTATCTATCTATCTATCTATCTATCTATCTGTAAAGGTTGTACATGTGATATCAAATCAAACATCTGGTCGGCATGACGATGTCTGTTTTCACTAGATGTGTTTTGTGCTGCTGTTAGTACTCATGCATCTGCAGCCAACAGCATGACTGCACACACACACACACTCACACACAAACACAGACACACACACATATCTATCAATAACGATGGTGATAGACGCTGCCCAGCTCTCATACAGGGAAACTTCCCACAAAAAAAAGAAGAAAAGAAGGGGGGCTCTACCTGCTCGCAGATGAAAAGAAAGAAAAGAAGAGGGGGAAAAAGAGGAATGAAAGAGGAAGAATGAGTCAAAGACAACAAAGGGAATTAAAGGACAACATAAAGAAAGAACAAACAGAAAAAGAATTGTGCGGCTCTGGAGTGCTGAAGTAATCAGCTCTTTGATCTAGCTCCTTTATTATTCCAGTGTGCGCCAAATAATGCAGTCCTGATTGTGTTGCTGGCAACCGGCGAGCTTCCATATGTTGGCTATTAGAGGCTCTTACCGGCTGCGTCTCCACAGTGCTGCTGAAAACGGCTTCTTCTGCGCTGCTTTTTTTGTGGGTCACAGGTTCAGGTTGAGACGGGGGAAATATTTCAGTTCATTTATTTGATTATCGACGCTATTTTCTGCTCTGAAGACTGGAGTCAGACGCCCCCTACTGGTTTGGAAGTTGTAAATCTGACCATAGACGCCAACCCGGAGGAAGTCGAGTTAGGCTCTTCTGTAATGTCTCGCCAAAGTCAGCGTGTGATTATGTTCTAAAAGGCAGATTTGTTTCCCTTTTCTTCAGGTGGATTTCTACTTGATGCAGGGATTTATATGGCCGTCACACTAGATCAACGTCTTGTGTGCGATCGTGCTACTTTAACTGCTATTACTTGTGTGTTTGCGCGGGCTTCTACCTCGTGTTCTACTCACTTATAATGCAACTTTTTGTTTGTCACCTTTGACAAAAAGCACCTGCCATATGACTGCAGAGTAATTCAGTGTGACAAACAGATGGCGGGGAGCAGCTGAAGGTTTGCAGTGGACATGGTTTTTGGTTGATTTGTTCAGCTTGCTAAAAAACCATCAGAAACTTGTAAGAGAAAAACAGATGACCCGTCACAGTTGTTGCAGTCTCCACGTGGCATCCTCTGTTACACCAGCTACAGCCATAATCCCTCAATACATAAATCCTCTGTTAGCAATGACCCTGACGACAATCGTACAATTTGTCCCAGTGAGATATTTTACTTATTGAATGATTATTCCTACTCTCCAGAGGATGATACATGATTCTTTCAAACCGTGTGATTTTTCTTCTAATCCTACACCAGGTTAACGTGACCATTATTACTGTAACAATTTATCCTGAAAAAAAAAAGCCTGGATGTGAAAATTGACTCATCATCGTCCTGCTCCTCAGAGGATGAACCCTTTAGGTTATAACCTTCCCTCTAGCACCATCTACTGGGCAAACGTGTTCAGCTTTGCTGCAGGTCAGACATTAAAGTTTAAATTTAGAGGGATTTTTTGGCAGAACGTGGCAGAAATCGAACATAATATGTATTTATTGCTGTATAATTCCGTTACCCCTTTTGTGTCCACAGAGGGGGCGGGTCCTCTTCCCTGTTGAAACCAGGTTTATACAGTAGAACAAGCAGATGAACTGAACACTGGCTCTCGAGAGGGCCTTTGTGTTTTTTTTCTAGTTTCATGGCCACCCTAAGTTCTTCACAGGGGAGCATGAGGCGAGCGAGTATTCAGTTGGTTACAATCTGCAACCTCCCCATTAGATACCAATAAGTACACACTAGACCTTTAAGAATAGCTAAATCATCAGCAGGTTCTCTGCAACACTTCAGTACCTTGGCTGTAATTTTTCTCTTTTCAGCCACGGATTATTTTTTAAGCCACAGACAGACAGATGAGAAAGATGACCGGAGAGGCAGAGAGGCAGTTTTCAGGCCCAGTGGAAACAGGACCAGAGTGCAGTGAGTCAGTCCACACAGGAGGCCGATACTCTAATCCTTATTAACATTTTTATGGATCACCAGGCTGAACTGGATCAGAATCAGATGTTCAGAGGAACCGTCCGCCCCGTTTGAACCAGTTAAGGTGGGCTTGATTTAAGCTGTCAAGTTCTTGGAACAACCTCTGAAGCCATAACGTCTCTGGAGAAATAAGAGCATCGATCTCTCTGCATCCCTCTGGCTTCTATTTACTGATTTAATGTCGCTCCTTTCTCACAAATATTTTCTACATCAGCTCGAATTTTATTCTTCGTGAATTCAAATTAATATCAAACAGAAGTAAGGTTCGAAACGGGTGGATTGTGATGGAAAGGATGCACAAATTTAGATCAGATGATATAAACAACTTCCACTGTGACTGATCCATCTGTGGGACACTGAGGTCTCTGTTTGCTTTTGGATTGTAACTCCATCTCACGTAATTTCATTGTGTCCTCTCCGTGTCTTGTTTTTAGCATCCAGTAATTGCATTTTAAAGTTACTTGAGTATTTTCTTGGTTATAGCTGGAGCGTGACATGCAAAATAAATTTCCGTGCAGAAAGACAAACTCATCTTCCGTGATTTATTCAGCCAGAACCTGCTGTCATATCGTAGCTGATCATGAGGAATCATCCAGGTTCCTCTAAAGCTGGTTTCTGACCTTGATCCCCTCCCAAAATCTTTCGAAATAACTTCATACACATGCACATTTTCCTGCTCTCTCTTCCTCATCCTCATTTATTCAAGCTTTCTGCTCTGTTGACACCGAGCTGGAATATGTTTCAGCTCATTCTGACTGTGCTGTGAAGACGGTCTAAAGAGATCCGCTGATGTAATGCAGCAGCCGGATTGTCTAATGGCTGCACGGCCTCTCTCTCTCAACATGAAGAGGGTCAAGGGTTAAAATCCCTGCAATCCAAAAATGACGAAGATGAAGGATTAAGTGTGTTAATGTATGTCAGTGTGTTTAGTGCTTTAGTGCTCTCACTCTCTCTCTCTCTAACTGTTGCTGCATGCTGTGGGCAAAAAAAAACACGAGAGCAGGTGTAGTTTGTGTGTGTGTGTGTGTGTGTGTGTGTAGTGTTTTTATTTGAATGATTCAAACTGAAAATGGTTCTGACTAACACTTTAAAACGCTGTGAGTACGTCTGAAAGCTGTAAAATAAGATCAATAAAACAACACTTTCAGTTAACCCTGTGTTTGTGTTACCAGACTTTATATTGTAATTCTATAATTATAGATTCATATAGATCAGTGTAACTTAGTTCATTTACATTGTTCTGTTTAGTTTAAACTGATGAACTAAAGTTGAGTTTCATTTTGTAAATTCTGCTTTAGTTTGAGTTCATAAATTCTAACGTGGTGTAGGATAATATTTGTTTCTTCTCTAATATTTAACTTGAATCACGCCGTCTCTGGTCGTCACTCACTTCCTGCGGCAGCCATCTTAGTGTTTGCTTTGTTTTTGGGTTGCGCGTGTGCCGGATGCACCGGTTGCCATGTTAACGTCGCTACGGCGAATGAGACCCGGGTGCCCGTCGCCAGCTTGCATCACCGTGGCAACGGGATAACTGTGACCCAGCACCCCACCGGCAGCCGCGCTCGCTGCTCCCCACTCTCCGTCTGCACCCTCTTCAATAATTAACATGCCACGGCAGCCATCTTAGTTTTTTTGGCTCAGTTTTTAGGTGCCTGCCGGCGCGTTGCCTCGGCAACGGGGTCCCTTGCAACCCATGTGCTCCGGTGACGTTGGCTGTCTTGTGACACTCCCAACTTTTGGAGTTGGAATCCATTAATCTGATTCAAATGCCACGGCAGCCATCTTAGAGAAGGTGATGGAGACGGTGAAGACAGACCGGGGTGACACACACACACACACACACCGTTTAGATAACATCTGATCACAAAACAGCTTTAGTTTTTTTAAATATGAACTTTCATGAGCTGATCTGTGTTCAGTTTTTCTACATCTGTCAGTATTTTACAGCAGTTTGTTATTTACAGCGACTCAGCAGGCCGGACGTCCCGTGTGTATCCAAGGTGACGCACACGTGAACTTCACGACTGTTCGTGTCATCAGCTTCATTTGTTTACATGCTGATTATTTATTTATGAAGCTTTATTTGGGAGGACAGGCTCAGTGTGGATGACCTCCATGGAAATAAAACACAGAATAACAGAAGATGCAGAAACGGAACCAATAAATGAACCCCCTGCTGATGTGAATGACGGAATAAACGGTAATAAAACTAAATTATAAACAGCAGACGGAGAACTGTGAATGACATTAAATCATATTAGAAAAATATCGCCCTCTTACTCTAAAGAAAAATGAAACCATAAATATTCATTGAACTTACTCAAACTTACTGGATGTGTGCAATGTGTGTAGTCACACACACGGACACACTCTGCCTCCTACGCTCTTGTTCTCACCCTGACAGCTTGGCTGCCGCAGAGAGCAGAGGTCTCATTGGCTGCGTGCCCTGCAACGGGCGTTTTGATTGGCTGTCGGGCTGGCTGCCACCATGCCAGCTGAGAGAACACGTTTGTATGTGCGCGTCTGCGCGTGTTTCGGGATGAGTGGGTTTGTCACAGTGGCAGCAAACAACCAATCAAAAACGCTCGCCGCTCTTTGCATTAGTTTCTTCTTCTCTTTTTAAATTTCTGTAGCTTTGTTTGTATTTTTAGATCTTCTTCATGAGAAAGAAGACAAAACTAATTATTTTTTCCCGGCTATTCTTTAATTTGTGTCAAAGATGTGTCAATAATCTGAAGAGTGCATGACGTGTTCATACAACTCACGAGGAGTTACGAGTCACGAGCCAATATGGTGGTGAACCGCCGTTTTTAATGAATGGGTCCATGGGCTAGAGCTGGATTTTTAATCAGCGTTCTTCAGTACAGTGGAAAGAAAAGTCCACATGAGTTGTTTGAATTTACTCAGCAATCAATATAAAAGATAAGAACTAAACAGATCAGGGGTCAGTTTGCTTTCTTGGTAGGAAGTCTTGCAGGTGGAGCTGGATTGTTTTATACCTGATCTTTGGACACTTTAGTCCTGCACATTTTACAATGACATTATTTATTCAGGCCCTGTAGAACTACACCCAATCCGAGGCCCCCATCAGCAGCATGACATAATTTGTCTGTTTCCTCAGAAACCATAACAAATCACCGTTGAAACATGAGTCAGTTTTATGATGTGACAACACTGTAGTTAAGGGTTGGTTAGGTACAAACATGACTCGGTTATGGTTCAAGGAAAGATCGTGGTTCGGATTAAAATTGCTACCCTAAGATTAGAGAAACATTGTGGTTTGGGTTCAAGTGACTACGTTAAGGTTGTCATGGTTACAATAATAAATGCAGTCAAAGGTTTAGGGATGATCGTGGTTATGGTTAAAGGAGGTTGCAAACGTTTCCCTAACGACTGATATCTGTTGTTTTTTTTCTGCCCTGTGAGGACGGTCCCTCGAGGTAACGTGTCGGCACAGCAGCAACTGTTGGGGGTTAAAGGCCTTGCTCAAGGGCATCTCAGTCGCAGTTGATGAGGTCGAGGCGGCCATGGCTCGGGAGGTCCGTCAGAGCTGGGCTGTCTATTAATTGCAGGGGTTGGCAGTTCAGTCCTCACGTGTCAAAACGTCCTTGGGCAAGACGCTGATGGTTAGGCCGGGAACCTTTCGTGGTAGCCTGCTGCCGTGTGTCTGTGTGTGTGAACAAACGAAGCGATATATAAATGTTGTCTATTCACTATTTAGTCGCTCTTTTACTTCCCCCCACGGTCCGAGGATTGACCCACTTCAACATTTACAGCTTCACTCTCACACCTTTTGTGTTTGTGTGTGTGAGTCGATGATGGTCAGTAACGTCCTATAAAATGTTCTCCCTCTGAAACTTCGATTGTAGTTAATTACTTCATCAATTGATTATTTATAAAACCACTTAATGAGCTGTCAGACAGCCAACTGGCTCAACACCAACTCTTTACCTCTGTGGTGTGTGTGTGTGTGTGTGTGTGTGTGTGTGTGTGTGTGTTTTGTTCTTGTCTTTCTGACACTTGTCTACCTTCCTGCTGTCTCCTGCAACAAAGAGAGGAGAGGATGCATTCTTTCTTTCTTTCTTTCTTTCTTTCTTTCTTTCTTTCTTTCTTTTTATCTTTCTTTCTTTCGTTACAGAAAGATTAAGCGCTGATAAAGCAGCGGGGTTTAGGTTCAAATTCCCAATTAACCCTGTATCTGCGCTGCCAAAAGTGCCCTTGAGCGAGAGAATCCGTATCAGCTTGCAAGGTGTTTGACCTTTGACCTCTGACCTCCCAGGGAAAGTGTCAGGAAGAAAAAGTGGGAATCAGCTCTCTTACACACACACACACACACACACACACACACACACACACACGCATGCACACATTCTTTTTGTGTGTCCTCATCTCTTTCGGGCCAAACAGGAACAGACATGTTTGATGGAGATGCGACTTAGATTATTACGGGATCAGGTTTTGAATTCCCTCGTTCTCTCAGTGGGAATCCAGACTTTGTCAGTGTGTGTGTGTGTTTCAGTGTTGGTAAGACATTGTGTGTGTCCTTTTCCAACTCGAACATCCATTGCCATTTTCCTCCAGTCAGGAAACGGGCAAAGGAACAGTCCAACACGTCCTCATGTACGTCTGTGAGGGCATCTGTCTCCTTTTTATATCAGTGTGTTCATGAGCAGGCCTCCACATCTGTGAGCCGAAGTGTGTTTTTCTTATTTCCGTGTGTTTTCTGCGTCTTCCCATTCGGGCCTGTCAGGACTGCGTCGGCCGAGGCGGTTCTCCCGCTAACGATCGCTGGCAGTCGGCAGCATGTGGCAGTAATTAAATCAAAGGAAATTGGTGAAAGAGAGAGAGAGAGAGAGAAAAAACGTCTGTGTGGTGACTTTGCCCCAAAAAAAAAAAAAGTCCTGGTGGTTGAAAGGAAAATAGGAGGCTAATAAAACGAGTGTGGAAGAGACTCGTAAAGAGCCGTCACCTGTGGAGAAATGTTTTTGTTCTCCAGCCTGAAAACCTGCACGCAATCACACACACGCACACACACACACACACACACACACACACACACACACACACACGTGAAGGCTCTCACGTGTGCCGACAGACGCGCACAAACCGCCTCGTTATTCAGTTGCACAGATGGGAAAGCATGCAGACACACACACACACACACATATATAGAGGTGGAACTCTGCATAAACACACACACACACACACAGAGGTATAAATTTAGATGAAAGACGTTTTCAAATCAATACGGGCACATATTATTATTATTGTTGTTAGTATTAATAATAGCAGCAGCAGTGTGAGAAAAATGCAGTTAAGAGTTTGAGAAGTGTAAATTCTATTTTTGACTTTGACTTTTCCTACATTTTGTTAGTTTATTTGATTTTTCCTTTCATGTACAATCTTATTCTTTATTTTAAAATTAGAATTCAAACTGTTTCATGCTAACTCTGTGGTTGTTTTTAGTGTGTGTGTGTGTGTATTAGTAATTGTGTGTGTGAAGCCTGATGTGGCAACAAAACTCATTGTCAGTTACATCAATATGAAAATCTTAAAATCATAAAAAATGTAGCAGACACGTCAGATCAGGCTGGATTTGATATTAAAGTAAGTGAAACCCTGATGAGATACTGTGTGTGTGTGTGTGTGTGTGTGTGTGTGTGTGTGTGTGTGTGTGTGTGTGTGTGTATAGTTATGGAACCCTCAGTGCTCTGAAAAGCCGCAGTGCGATTCGTTATTTCCTTCCTCTGATGGGTATTTCTCCTCTCTCTCTCTCAACCTTTCTGCCTCTCGCTCCGCTCCCGGATGAGCCCCAACCTCCACACCCGCAACACAAAGTCACACACCCCGCTCTCCAAGGGCACTCACGACACACATCTCCACTCCCCAAGCCTCTCGCCAACGAGCGACCAAACCCCTCCCGTCGCAGGACCCTCCAAACCGACATTCCATCTCTCTCTCTCTCTCCTCTCCCTCACAACTCAGAATCTCCTCACTCGGGCCCCTCCCGTCCCAACCCCTCCCTCCCCCCCTCCCTCCCCCTCCACCCCTACACTCCTCAGATCTCTCTCTCTCCTCCCCTCACCTTCTCTTTCTCTCTCTCTCTCTTACACACACAAACACACACACACACTCTCTCTCTTAGTCCCAGACCTCTGGCTATTTCGTGTGTCAGGGGGGACATTATAAAGCCACATTATGTTCACTATGAGCCTCCATATTCTCCCATCACTGAAATGAAATCATCCTGTGTGTGTGTGTGTGTGTGTGTGTGTGTGTGTGTGTGTACGATGAGAAGAGCCTACTCTATTTCCCCGGAAAAGAGATGTGAAAAGGCCATGATATTACACACACACACACACACACACACAGACACACACACACACGCAGATCATCAGTCCTGATGAAACGCTACAAACAGAAACAAACAGGACGTGCAGATGAGCTGCAGTATGGATCTCTGATCAGTGAAACATACATTTATTGATTATGTTCTGCATCTGTGCTATTCTCATCAACTAGAGTTTAGATTGCAGGATTTTGCATCACATCCACAATGGTTCTCTATGAACGTCTGTTTCTAACTTTGTGGACCCCCCAAAAAATTGAGGCGGTCATTTCAAAGAATGTGTTGTTGCTCCTGGGATTTGTTCTGCTGGGTTTGTAATTGATTCCAAACAAAGACTGTCACTGAGAATATCCTGCTGTTGGTTCTGAAAACACTCCAATAAGACCCAGAAATAGAATCCAGAACGATCCGTGCTCTTCGCAACATAGCCCGGATCCAGACCTTGGAATCAAGCGTCCACATCTCCGATTCGCTCGGTGGCTCAGATCCGTCTGGTGTTGTTGAAGGCTGTCAGTTGACCAATCAGGGCGTGGTGTGCAGAAATAAGAATGTGGAGTCCATCTTTCCACATACATAACTAGCCAGTTATCTACTGTGCAAGTTGTTTTAACAACTCTGAATGAAATACTGGACATCTATGAAATATTTAAGGAACAAAATGAGTTGCCTGACATAAACGTGCTTCATTAACGGATCAAACAGAGATCAGAGAGACGGGGACTGATGGATGAGAAGAGACAGAGAGTGTGGTTGTAGTGTTAGTCTGTGTTGTTCTACCCCAGGAGCTGCTTTCGTGAGGCTGTGTTGAATTCGATGCAGCGGGTGGGGTTAGCCGGGTGGCTCGCACAGCAGAGCTATAGGGAGCTCTTGCTGTAGGGAGGCCCTGCGCTACGAAACCAACATTCCTTTACTGGTGATGGATGGATGGAAAAGAAAACTGAAATTAGAGAAAGTTATGATTCACATCTTCGTATTATCACGTCTGATACCTGAACACACACACACATACACACACACACACACACACACTTTTATGTTAGGATAGACACACACTCAGTCCACTCTAAAACACATATAGTCCACAGAAAACACACACACACACACACAGAGTTAATTCAGTGTAATTAGTGGTCAATTAAAGCACTGTGACTTCACTGGCTGTCTGACTCTTTGATGTTGTGGCTCCTAGCGAGACCAGACGCCATCTTGAATTCATTTACAGGCCGCAGTGTAAACACGCCACACAACCGGACTGTCTGCTCCTTCTTCTTTCCCGTTTCTTCTTTTCTCTACTTTATTTTTACTGATTTGTTTATCTTTGTTTAATTAGCAATTTCCCTTTTGTGTGTGTGTGTGTGTGTGTGTGTGTGTGTGATCGCCTCACTTTCTTTTCTCTCTTTCATTGGTGCTTTTGTTTGTTTTCTAATTTCTTTTGGGATTCATTGAACTTTTTTTCTCCATAACCTCTGTAAAAATGGAATGTGACAGATTTTCTGCCTTTGAAAACCTTCACCTGTTTTTACTACTTCTGCTTTGATTGGTTCTCTTCTTCGGTTTATTTCCTCTATATAAAATAAAACACATTGATGTATTATATCTTACTGCACTTGCTTTATATTCATTCACAAGTCTGAACAGTTAGATCGACCGGACACTTAATTGTGTTCGGCTCTGTTTTGCACTTCCATTCTGTTGTGTCCTTTGTGATTCAGGACTTTTATTAGCTCTACAAAATGAGTCATTTCAAGGTTTCAGTGATCAAGTAAAAACTGACTGGTGTTTTGCTGGAAACCATCGTTACCAGACCTGAGTACAAACCCAAACATCCTCATGCTTATTCGGCAGTTTGACTCACCCGGGTCATGGACTCCGAAGGTCAGACACGAACGGGAAAACTTCCAATGACAGACGTGTTCAGCAGTGAAGTGTTTATGACTGAAGAGAGGAGCGCTAACTGGGTTACTGCTGATGGAGAAACACAGTAAATAATAAATACACAGCCTGCTGAGAGGAGAGGAGAGGAGAGGAGAGGAGAGGAAAGGAGGAGAGGAGAGGAGAGGAAAGGAGGAGAGGAGAGGAGTAGAGAGGAGAGGAGAGGAAAGGAGGAGAAGAGAGGTGAGGAGAGGTGAGGAAGAAAGGTGAAGAGAGGAAAACAACAAGGATGAGAGAGGAGGACACAATAAAGGTGAGGACAGGAGAGAAGAGAGAAGATGAGAAAACAAGGGGAGAGGAGAGGAAAGGAAAGGAGAGGAGAGGAGAAACTAGGAGAGAGCTGGAGAAAACAGGAAAGTAAATGTAAAGAAATGAGAAAAACCAGGAGAGGACAGGAGAGAAGAGGAGAGAGGACTGGGGGTAAGAAGAGAGGAGGAAATAGGAGAGGAGAGGGGAGGTGAGGATGTGAGAGGAGGGGAGGAAACAGGAGAGGACAAGAGAGGAGACAAAATGATGATGGGTAAATTTTAATTGAAACTTTTAATCAATGAAGAAAAACCATGAAAGTGTGTGTGTAGGTGTGTGTGAGGTAAGGAAGTCATGAATTGCCTCTTTCCTCCTTGAAGTATTTCTTCCACACACACTCACACACACCAATTTATCTTTTTCCTGTTCTCACTTACACACTCAACACACACACACACACACGCACACACACACACACGCACACACACAAACTTTTTTAATGCAAAGAAATTCACAGCAGCTCATACTCATGTGTCACACCTCTCTCTCTCTCTCTCTCTCTCTCTCTCTCTCTCTCTCTCTCTCTCTCTCTCTCTGTCCGGCCCCCCAGTGTTTTCTGTCTGAGTAACTCGACCCCCCTTCAGTCACAGGTGCACCACGCTAAGACACACACACACACACACACACACACACACACACACATGCTGAGTCCACTTGTCTTCACATAGGGGGCTCTAATCAAGCCACAGGAAGCCTGAGCTCCACAGGGAGTGAGTGTGTGTTACGTGTGTGTTACGTATGTGTGTGTGAGTGTGTGTGTGTGCATTCAGTTATAAGTGAGTTGAAGAATGTGTTTCGGTCCATGAAACTCACTGGGAGTGTGTGAAGGCTCTGCATGTTTTCAATTACACACAAGTATTTTTGCAGATGTGTGTGTGTGTGTGTGTGTGTGTGTGCTGTTTCTCTCTTTCTGTCTGTGTTTATCTCCTCTTCTTTAATTACTTTAATTGTTTTATTTCTTTGCAGGGATGCACAACCTCTTTTTTTACTTTTTTAGATTTCTGTATTTTTCGTTCCTCAATATTCAATATTCTTCCTTTCTTTCTTTTTCCTGACTCCTCTTCTTCTCATCTCTCTCTTGACCTCCTCATTCCTCTCTTTCCGTCTCTTCTCTCTCTTGTTCTTGCATTTCTTTCACTTGTTTCTGCCTTGTCATTACTATTTTTAACATCCAAAGTCTCTTTTGTCACAATCTTTCTCTTCATGTTTTTCTTTATTTATCTCTTTCTTTTCCTCCTCCTGCTTCTCTTCTCTTTTTTTCCTTACTCTCTCTATTCATCTCTTTCTCTCTCCTAATCTCTCTCTCTGTGCTGCATCATATGGAGTCAATTAGGCAGCCATGCTCAAAACTGTGTGTGTGTGTGTGTGTGTGTGTGTGTGTGTGTACATCTGGTTCACATTAGTGCAATTGCAGGTTGGTAGAATAAAGGGCTCGGCTCGGAGGTGGTGGGTGGGATTTCCTTCCGCTTTCTCACACACACACACACACACACACACACACACACACAGTTTTCCCTCCATGTGTTTTGAATCAGGAACATAATTAACCTTCAGAGGATTCCGAGGCCGCGGCTCAGATCTCCGCTATAAAAATACATCTAAAAAACAGAAACCCCCAAAAATATGTTTGATCCGCCTGCAGTGCGTTTGATTCGCTTTCCCACATCTGCCTCCGGACGGGCTCGGGAGCGCGGCGGTATGAGTGGTAAACGGAGATGAAACAAGCGCGTCTACAGGTGGAGTGAGGAGGGAGAACGAGACGGGAGCAGATAGACGGATGCTGGTCAGGATTTATACTCTGCTACAGTAGTCACGTTTGAGAAGCTTGAGCTGAAGAATGTTTGACATGTTTGTTGGTGATTTATTAATTATTAAATATCGTTTGCGTGGTATATGTTGAGCTGTGCATCTCCTTTATTGTTCCTGCTCACCGTGGTGTTAAACTGTTTGTGTGAAGGTGAATAAAGATGAGATGAAAGTGAAACCAGCCTGTGAGAAATGAGAGAGGCGAGGGAGAGAGAGAGAGAGAGAGAAACAAAGAGAGAAAAAAATTGGACAGGCACAGGTGCAGCCGACTGTGTATGTGTATGTGTGTATGTGAGAAAGAGAGAGAGAGAGTGTGTGTATGTGTGTATTTTTGTGTGTGCACAAGTGTGTGCGTATGTGTGTGTCTGTCAAGAGGTTTCGTGACTGCTCCTTTGAGTGTTCACATTCCAGCACATCTGCTTTGGATGAAGCGTGGTAAACTGTGTGTGTGTGTGTGTGTGTGTGTGTGTGTGTGTGTGTGTGTGTGTGTGTGTGTGTGTGTGAGAGAGAGAGAGAGAGACAGAGAGAGACAGAGAGAGAGAGAGAAAGAAGTAGAAAGAGAAGTAAAAACAAGACAGGAACATTTTTCAGTCTTTCAAAGAGCAAAATACAGATTTGCAGTTGCATTAATGACAAAACTAAAAAAAAGAATTAAAAACCTGAAGGTCGAGGTGTGTGTGTCTGTGTGTGTGTGTGTGTGTGTTGATTTTTCAGCGAGCACGTGGTCATCCAAATTTTGCTCGTTCTCGCGGTAGTTGTCAGTTTGTGTCCCATGTGTGCGTTTGATCCGGACTTGAAGCTCGAACCTGTTTCAGTCACCTTGAACTGCGTCTGTGAGCTCAGTCATTGGTCTAAAGGTCTGGACTGTGGCTCTAACAGCCAGATGTGGGTGAAGCATGTTGGTCAGAAGTTATTAGTCTGTTGCTTGTCGTCATCTCTGATGCATCTTCAACATCTTCTGATCCTGCAGCTCTGTGGTTAAGGTTTGGTTAAGTAAGACATCAGACATTACTTGGATAAGGCCGGGGACAGATTGTGGTCTGGGGTTAAAAGAAACCAACACCGGCTGTCGGTGGGAGGTAAGATGCATCTCCGGTGTCAAAGTTCCAAGCTTTGCTAATTCATCCATCCACCCAGACATCCTCCGCCTCTAGAGTTTCTTGTCTGGAAAATGTAACTGTAAACTGAAGTCATTTTTTGCATTGTTAACTCTGCTGGTGGCGTGGCTGTAAATCCGGCGGTGACACGCAGCGGACACCGGAGCTGTTCACGCCCCGTTCTAGACAATGATTGTGATTCCATCGGGAGCATCTACTTGCTCTGCTTCATTGAGAATACACAACTGGTCTGCAACCAGCTGCGTCAAGCAGCACAGAGCAGGTTGAGCTGGCAGGAAGTCAGACACGGGCATAGAGAATTTGGTCAGATTTCAAAATAAAACACCCTGTGCAGACTTCCAATTATAAAGCCTACTTACAAATGGTAGAAGCACATACACCAGGGAAATATGACCAAATGATTTTGGCTTTTAGCACCAATGCCACTAACTGTGTGGTTCTTGAGTATTTAGCCTACAAGACATGCCGAGCTAAAATGGTTAACGCAGTCTACATTTGTTTTCTGTCATTGTGAGCATGTTGGCGTTACGGCCTCACAGAGCTGCTAGCACTGATTCAGAAGCGTTTTGTATCCGGTTGCCTTTGCATTTAGTTTTTTCATTGCGTCGTGTATCACGCTGATTTGAGTCTTTGCGATGAAGACATCCAACACTGACCACAAAATCAACACAACTGTACGCCTAATACAGCTGTGACACTGTACGGTTTCAACACAGACCGAGATATCAACATGTGGAATTTATGTTGAAAACATGAATTATTTGTCAGACTCATCTTAACTCCAGTGTGTGTGTGCCTGTGTGGGTTTAGTAAGGCCACTGAGGAAGAAGAGGAGGAAGAGCTCCTTCTCCTCTTTCTCGTCCAGAGAGGTTAAACAGATGCTCCCCACATTTGGAGACAATAAACGGAGAGAGAAGGAGCATCAAACCCCAAACAAAGACCAAAAAGCCTCCTTCATTTCTTTACTCTCATTCCATTTTTCTCTCGTTTGTTTCCGTTTACTGTCTTTTTATCTGCATCCAACTTTTAGTATTTCACTTTGTTCCATTTATTGTTTTTTTTTTGTTGTTTTTTTTCTTTCTCTTTCCAGTCTCTTTCTGACAAAAACCCTCCAGGGCCCAGCAGCATTTCCATCGCTGTCAACAAGTTAGAACAGAAACACTGCAGAGAAAATAAAGTTTCTTTGATTCTTCTCTTACTTTTTCTTTTTATGTTGCTTTGACTTAACATCATACGCCTCCGTTGTAATGATACCGCTTTTTTCTTTTTCTCCCCCTGCTCCTTTTTTTCTCACTTATTGTTGTTGATTCATTTAATTAGTTTCTGGTTTCTCTATGATGATACTTTGCTGTTTGGTGTAAATTTTATCTCCCTGGGCTGTTACTTCTTTGGGTTTCGTGACTGTCGATCAGACTAAATAAAGGCATCAATATTTTTGACATCATGTAGACTAAACGTCTCAATGATGAACTTATTTTCACTCACATATCAGTTTATTTCTAATGACACTTGTTTTTTGCAGAGAGCGAAGTTCCAAAAACAGATGTTGGATCACAAACCAGCTGCAGGTGAAAGCAGGACGCGATCGATCAGTTTTTTATAGATACATGTGCCGACTCCTTCTGATTTTATTCCTCCGATTAAAGTTCAGCTGCTGTTTCTGTTGTACCTGTGCTTCAGGTCACAGAGTCGCACAGCTGGCTGCCCTCAGTACGTTCGGTGTGTGTGTGTCTGTTTTGTTAGCTCCATGAGGAATTGGTTTCCAGTGGAATGTGTCTTTATTTTCTCGTCTTGTTGCCGGCGGCGACGCAGAGCGAAGCTTTTGATGAAAATCTGTGATGTTTTGTGTTCTGTTAGGATTCGCTCGGCCCCAGTCAAACACTGCGACGCAGCGGGAGGTTACACAACCGCTTCTGCTGCGCTCTCCACTGGTTTCCATTACGGTTCTGTGCAGGAAAAGCAGTTCTACTGATCCCTGTTAGGGTTGTGCTGTAACACCGATGCCTCACAGAGGTTGTGTTTCCACAGATTGGTGGACTGGTTTGAGTGGTTTCTGTTCTGTTTCTCCTTCAGTACACATCATAATATAACACCAGGGCAAATGTTTATTTTATCACAACTCCATAATGGCATAGTGGACTTTTTTCATTGGTTCCATCTCAGGTTCTAGTAATGATATAACAGTTGTGGATCTTGTAATATTGTGAGTAAGTGGCTCTGCTGGTTTCTGTGAGGTTTGTGTTAGCACAATAACAATCACACATAGTTGCTGTGGTTTGGAGCGGTTTCTATTGTGCCGCAATGAAGAGCACAGGTTTCCATTGTGGGTGCACTGGTTCCATTGTGTTTCTATGGTGGCACAGAAGTCTTGTTCTCTGTCTGTGTGTGTCTCATTCTGTTCTGTTTCTACTGCGGCCCACATCAAGATTTTAGTTATGACTCCATTTGTGCACCCGACTGGACTGGGTTTCTGTTCTGGTTTTACTGTGGTCAAAATCAATCATATCATATTTACACAGAAACTATTCGACATCAGCGAGTAAAAGATTTTTATTAGAACTTTCAACCCGAGACGTGTTATGAAAACTAGCTGCGTGTGAAGGTTATTGATCGGAGATACTGGTTTCTGTCGAGGTCGTCTGGTTTGTGGTCTACCAGTTGTGAATGAAATGACAAACGCTGGCGAGGGTTTCTCTGATTGGCTCGTTGTCCGCTCGCTAAGTGTGGGAATATTGATACCGCTGTGCGTGTGTGTGTGTGTGCGTGTGTGTGTGTGTGTGTGTGTGTGTGTGTGTGTGTGTGTGTATGTTAGACTGCAGGAAGTGAGGTTGTTATTGTGTCTCTCTACATTCCTCAGACTTAAACACACTCTGCACCTGTTTCTGTCCGTCTGTAACACACACATACATGCACACACACACACACACACACACACACACACACACAAACATGCACAGACATACTTGCATAAATACACACATGGATAACCACACACACACACAAATCACAGCCTTTCGTCACCAGACTAACAACCCATTCAATGGGAAAATATGTCTGTAAGACATAAGACATAAATCTAAATATTTTCAACGGGAACAACACAAGCGTTCTGTATGTGCGTGTTTGTGTGTGTGTGTGTGTGTGTGTGTGTGTGTGTGTGTGTGTGTGTGTGTGTGTGTGTGTGTTCTAGTACAGCTTTGGGTCAATAAATGTGGTTTTATCATCAGAGCACAAACTCGGTTCTCAGAGGGGAGGAGGAGGAAGTTTGAGGGGATTTTAGTTTAGCTCTAATGACATCTACAGACACTGTGTGTGTGCGCGCGTATGAGTGTGAGAACGTGTGAGTTCCAAGACTCGAACGATTTGGCTCTTTCTGCAAGATGCATTGTGGGAAGCTACCGACCTCTCCTTACCTGATTAGATTCTCTTTGCACCTCCTCATGTTTGTGTGTTCGTGTTTGTGTGTCTGCTTTTTTTTGCTTGCAAGTGTGAGAGTGTGTGGGCGGGTGTGTAGTTGCCTGACCTCAGCCTTTCATTCCCATAGTTCCCAGTGCTCCCTTGCTCCTCAGACATCCTGATTGTTGTGGTGTTTATCGCTGCGTCTGCGTCTTTCCACGACCATGTCATTCTCAGGAAGTAAACACGGCCGACACAAGGCTACACTCTGGAACGGCTTTAACTTTGCAGAAAGGATGTATTTCAGCTACAACTGCAGGCAGCTATTGTGCAATCCATCACATCAAACGTCCGCTTTGCTGCTATTATCATACAGTCTGATGCAGTTAAAGCACAGATTAATCTTGAAAGTTTGCACTTTTTAATGAGATTCTAACACAGAAAGATGGAGCATGGAAGTAAAGAGGTTCAATTCTGTGGAGGTTCTCAGTCATCCGGGTCCTCTTTCTTTAAGAATGGTTCAGTCTGAGGCAGCTAGACTTGGTTGCAGATCCATGAAGAGGTTTCACCTCTAATCCGAGAGCCTTCTTCAGTTCTGACTGACTGGCGTGGAGATCCGAGTATTAAACCTAGGCCGGATTGTATAACGATGATCGTCTGAGTCGTGACTTGGGTGACTTAAACGACTGTCATTCACACCAGACCCCATGTGGCTTTCGTCACAGCAACAATGAACACTAATGACCCATGTGGAAACAGCAACCCCACCTAGACCAAACACCTGGATCTCCCCACCGGTCAGTCAGAACTGAAGAAGAAACATGTTCACGGATTTACAGCCAAGTCCAGTTACCCCAAATTGAACCCTTCTTAAGGCAAAGAGGCTAAAATATATTTAAAAAAAAACTCTGGTATGGTCAAAACATATTGTAAGAGCAAAGTCAGATCCACAACACTGAAAAATCCAAAGTTCACCTTCTTTTTTCAAGGCTAGCTGGCAAGTAAAACATTAGTCAATACCGATATCGATAAACATGCTACTGAAAATGATTTATAGATAACAGGCACAGTTCCAACTATTGCCACAAACCTCCAGTGGTGGCTGCACACTAGAAGACAGTGCTTTCTAACCGTAGAGCTTGATATAAAGCCACAGTAGTGGATGGTGGGTGGTGCTGAGGTAAGCTGAATGAAGCTTGGTTGCTAAAACCGCACCGACCTGTCTGATCTGCATATCCTAAACCTGAATTTGAACAGGTGAGTTCTATAAAAATTCACCCTCAGTACAGTTCACAGGTTTTTGTACAAGGCCACATTATTTAATTGTGAAGTTAATGTTTTAAAACATGGAGTTTGAGTAAAGGGAGTCTGGCTATAATCTTTATGTTATCTTCCGAAGGTCGATGCTTCATTCTCATCTTGCTGAGAGGGGCTCACTTCATGCATGTTTACAAAGTTTATCACCAGGTGGCTCGCTGAAGGAAAAGTGAATGCAGCCACTTGTCTATTAGCTCCTATCTCTTCTTCCTCCTCCGTCCGTTTTTTCACACCTGTGCTGTGCACACCTGGCTCCGTGCCGCAGATTCCTTCTCATATGGCTGCACTGTGTCCTGAAGATCTTTGACCATGAAGAACCACGGGGCAGTAATGCAAAGGAAATCAGTGCCTCATTCCCCCCCCCTCAGAAATTAAAGCTGAAAGCTTCAGCAAAGCTTTTAGTCATCTGAAAAAAAGGTCAGGAGGTTTTTGTTTGACAGAAACTGTTTTAGGCTGTTTTCTGTTTTTAATAATTTCTCTCAGGGAGTGTGGGAAGTGAGATGATGTTTTTTTTTTTTTTATAATGCCCCCAAGTGCTTTTTTTTTTTTCGTCTTCTTTCCTTTGTTTCTTCTGTCTGTGTTTTATCACATCTGTGTTGCATCCATATGCAAATGCTCTAAAGTTAACAAAGCAGCCCATGTCTTTTTTAGAGGATGGAGGTAGATTAGGTGTAGCTGTGGAGCGGGTTTTCATTTTGATGTGAATCAGTGGGGGAGACAGAGGGAGAGGAGAGCATTTTCAACAGCTGTTCTAGGGTTTGCGTCATGCGGTGCGAGCTAGCGTCATGGCTGAGTGTTCGCACGCTATGCACACACACACACACACGCACATACACACACAAACACACACAGGCAGAGGCATACTGCGGGGACCCCCAGTTGAAGGCATGACCAAACACAGGCATTGTGTTCTCATGCAGCCGCTGTGTTGCTGAGGAAGAACGTCACCTGTTTTGGGCGATGACGGGGTGCACTCTCACGTTCTGCTGCATGTTTGCTGCTTTGTTCTCCTTTTAGTCATTGAACCAGTGTGAGCGGGAGGAGGGCCGACACAGAATGTGCTGTAACTGTGTTCAGAACTACGTCATTAGTAATCACTGCAGCAATTGTTGGCCACTGTAAATACGATTGATGTCGATGTGGTAACCATGGTGTAGTTTGTGTGTTGTGGATTGACAGAACAGGAAACAAAATGAAACAAAAAGTATGACAATTTTTAAATAACTTCATAATTTAAAATATATAAATATAATTGTATGTATATATGAATGAATATGAATAATGATTATTAAACAAGTTTTTTATTACAACAAAAGTTCAAATATTAGAATTCTTTTTGACAAAATGTAAACTATAAAGAGAGACTCTTAAAAAAATAAAAATATTAAAAAAGTTTTGATTTTATTTTGGAAGTTTAAAAATATGCTAATTTTACATAACATATGAATATAAAGTACTTTTAAAGCTTACTTTGAAGGTAAGTAGGTACTTTTTTTTACAAAATAAAAGTAAATATACAGCATAATATTTTAATGCTATTTTTTTATTTTATAGTTCCATATTTTTTAAATATTTTTTTTTGTTTTTATTATAACAAAAGTCACTGTGAAGAATTGCAGGTGTGTCTCTGTATGATTTTAAAGTGACTGGAAGTTAGACAAGGTTTATGGAGCAGCTGCCGTATATTTTCCACTTTGAGCATCAAAAACAAAGAGCACTGACAGCCCAGCGAGCGGTGTGTTCATCCAGTCAGGTGTACGGAGGACTGGTGCTGATGTCTGAGTTATGGAGAGACGTTCAGTCATCTGTTACAGCCTTGTGGGAATGATGTCCGTCTGAAGCTGATTCCTGCTGAGGAAAATGAGAGAAATGTTTCCGGCAGATTGTGTTCAGTTGTGTGAGCTTCTGATGTGAACAAGTTGTACTTTGATCAGACTCATGAATGACGTTGTGTGTCTCTGTGTTTGTGTTGCAGGTGTACGCTCCGTCTGCCAGTACAGCGGACTACAACAGGGACTCACCGGGTTATCCCTCCTCCAAACCTCCCAGCTCTGGCTTCCCAAGTTCATTTTTCATGCCAGGTACCCTCTCTCTCTCTCTCTCTCTCTCTCTCTCTCTCTCTCTCTCTCTCTCTCTATCTCTCTCTATCTCTCTCCCTCTCATGCACACACACACACACACAGGTCTGTCCCTCATCATATCTCCCTGCAGTGGATTCCTGAACTCATCATGGATACCAGATCTCAGACAAAATTATCTCAGGATCACTGAACCAAAATCCTCAAAAGATTTCAGTCGTACATTTTATTTGTTATTGTAACAACACATCCTGTGCTTTTACTGTGAAAACGTCAAAAAAGAGGTGCCTTGATGGACAAAGAATCGGACAAAGTTGAGATGTTTCCTCCTCCGATGCCATCATATTTTATATACCAGGACAAGCCAGAGTGTTTTATGTCCACTTAACACAGACAAAAAAAACTTTAAAGTTTAAACTTAAAGTTTTCTAGGTTAGTGTCAATGTCTACCTTCCAGTGAACACAGCAAGATGGCAGTGTTTAGTTTGTCCATTCTGGGCTACTGTAGAAACAAACTGGACCTTAAAGGTGCAGTGTATAAGATTGGTATTGGCATTGGCATACTGGCACCATTGACAGGAAGGGAATATATTTAATAAATATTTATATTTACAGTGAGAGCGGTTCCTCTTCCACGGAGTCCGCCATGTTGAACCGCCATTTTTGTCCAGCAGCCCAGGACAGACAAACTTTTTTGAGTTTTTCCTACATGCTTGGAAGGAGAGATGGTGAGGTGTGAGAGAGTATCCAGTTGGTTGCAATCTGCAACTTCACCACTAGATGTCACTAAATCCTACACACAAGACCTTTAATCTGAACTTTGTTTGAGGTGACTTTAACAGACCCCTGCCAGTCAACCCAGGTGGTTTCTTTGGACATAGTAGCACACTGGTCACTCATGTGTTATCTGGACTTTCACCTTGTTTTGACTGTCTATTGACTACAAACAGTAAATGCTCAGACTGATATAAATACTTCCCTCTCACTCGCTCCCAAAAAGACTTCACAGACATGAGTAGACGTACTCATGTTCCCAGAAATCAGGTTTGTGCAGCACAAATCTGTGTTAACCAGGATATTCTTAAACCTGAAATCCAGGTGTCCCATTTACATGAGAGTTTTCAGAATCAGGTTACTGCACAAAGTGGGTCAGATTACTAAACCGCAAGTCAACACACGGAGTGACTCATAGCCAGGTTTGACAGCACAGAGAAACCTGCACAGAGGTGAAGCTGATCTCAGACCAGCATACAGCACATCACATGTACTTCTCTCTCCGTGTCTCTGTCACAGACGGTCACCACAGTGGCGATCCGTGGAGCAGCAGCAGTAGCAGTATGAGCCAGCAGGGTTACCACGGCAGCATGCTGGGGAGCGGGAACTCAGCCCACGGCCCTGCCCAGAGCTCCTCCTACTGTGGGATTCACCCTCACGACAGATTGGTGAGCAGAGCTGTCAATCACACTGTCCATGATATTCCATACCTGAGCTGAAACAGATTAGTTTAGTCAAAATTTCCAATGTTTCTTTTTGTTTTTTGTTTTTTAAGATTAAATAAAGATGATTTAAACAGCACAAGTTAATAAAAGAAAGTTTATCCTGTGCTTTCTCAGTGAAGTTACATAACTACAGAAACTGCCTAGGGTAATATGTATGCTTCTTATTTGGCCTCCTTTGTGTACTCTTTATTCATATGAGTTATGAGTGTGTGTACTGTTATTGTATGTGCAAAACTGTACATTACATAGAAGTCAGAATACTATCAAAGAACTATATAAACAAGGCTATGCCTGCTGAAATATTTGAGGATAAGGAGTGCATAAGTTCAGTCTTGACTTTGAAATAGTCATTTCACCAAATAAATGTGCATACGTGTTTTTTAATGAAGCTTTCGACCTGAAGCAGAGTGGTTTCACATGCCACTGACCTTGCCACACAACTTGTTAACAAAATTTCACATCTCAACATTTGTCATTTTGTCAAACAATAGACAGTTGCGAGGTCCACTTAATAGTCTGATCATACCTTGTAACTCAGTAACAAAAACTATAGAAACTTGTTATTCATTTTTGGTATTGGTTAGGTATAGAATTTAGGATCACAGCCACCACCCTGACATCATCACAGATTTCTAAGCAACAAATATTTGTTGTCTCTGTTAGAATTCAGTAATATATGACACATGGCAATGTAAAACGATCATTAGATAGTAGTACTTTTTAACTAATAAGAGCTCTGTGTAATTATCCAATGAGGAGGCTTTCTGTCCTGTGGTCTTTTTGTCCTCCTGATGTTCAAGTTTCGCTCTGTTCTGTCCGTCTCCCTGCAGAGCTACCCCTCGCACTCGTCTGCAGACATCAGCTCCAGCCTTCCTCCCATGTCCAGCTTCCACCGAGGGGGAGGGAGTGGGGGCGGAGCCAATCACTACAGCACCGCCTCTTGCACAGCCTCCACCAACGGCACAGACAGCATCATGGGTAAGACACCTGTGTGCATTTGTGTCTTGAAGCATGGTGCGCGGTGAGAAATGGTGCGGTGGCTTTTTGAAGTCATCTGCTGACCATCAGCTGGTGGTGCAGCCAATGACATTAACTGATGCTAATGATAATTAACTGGAGAAGAAAAGCACCATTTCACATGCGACATCCTAAGTTTTACATAAATACTGACTAAGAAGACTAAAAAGATCTGATGTGGTTATCTGATTGGACAGAATTTTTGGACATATTTTTGAACTTTTTTGTTTCTGTAATGAGCTTGAGATGCACGCAGTTGGATAATTCTCATGTAGTATTATCTTTTTATGTGTATAATATTTGTAGCCATGCTAGCAGCATAATAGCAATGTCAATAGCAGTCTATCGGTCCACCACTTTAGTCCAGACTCAAATATCTCACTAACTTTTGGATAAACTGACACGAAACTTTGTACAAACATTCCTGGCCCACAGAAGATCATTCCTGCTGACTGTGGTGGTTGTCTGATTGTTCAGAGCAGCTTCAGAAAGCTTGCTAGCATGGCTGCAGACAATTGTTTATTGGTCATGTCTAGATGGTGACCCTAGATTTGCAAACTCTCGCACACGTGCACCTGGATTCAGCACAGTAGTGCTTGACTCTTTAATGGCAGATGAATTGGTAAGTTTGACAAAGCTGAAAAGGAAGTCAGGTAATAAAAAGAGCAACAAAATCTACATTGGAAGGATTCCGGGGGGTAGAATGGGTCAAAAACCTTTTACTTGAAGTTTCAGTTGCATTTTGGTTACTGGGTCAGGTTCAGGAAAAAGTTCATGGTTTGGGTTCACATGAAGACAGAAGGAAAGCCCTCACAGAAAACTTCTACTACATGCAGAAACAACATTAACAAATCGTTTTTAAATCTAGAGCCATCGAGACATGACCTTGTTCATCTGTTGGTGGTATGTGATCACTGATCGGAGGTTGCACGTTCATTTCAAGGCATATTTTACTTGCTTGAACGCCGATAAACAAACTATTTTTTGCGTTTCTTTTTTCTTTTTTCTCAGAGCTGTAGACTTAAGACTCTAGACTTGGACTTGAGTCAAACTTAAGTGACAATGAGGACTTGACACTTGACTTGGACTTGACTGCTGACTTGGACTTGACTTACTGGTTCTTTGACTCCCTAAAGACTTGACTTGACTTGAATGTTTTTGCTTTCAAGACTTGACCTGGTAGAATCAGAGACCTGGATGATCTGACAATATGCCCTCAAGGACTTGACTCTTGACCCCTGATTTTCCCTAAGGACTTAAACCAGTTCTGCTGTGCACTTCTCATAAACCTCCTGCAACAACTTTCACTCACTGCTTGCACAGACACGATTATGTTACACACAAAAAGATCATTTTGCTGTTTTCATCTTGGAGTGATGGCTTGGGTGTGCTCGCTCTGTTTGTGTTTTGGAAAAATGCACATGATCTACTCAGAGCCACTACTTGAAAGTCAACATTACCAGTCCTTTTCAGTCAGAAGACAACGTTAGCGAGACCGCATTTTTATTTACTGCCTCATAAGCAGTTAGAACTGTCCCTGCTGTGATTAGACTCAGATGATTTAAACCACTTTAAAAAACTAAACTTCAGTGTCAGGGGAGAAGGCAGGCGGTCAGAAACTGAATATAACAGCTCGACCTTGACATCACGGATGCACACACAAACACACACACAGCATGCCATATGGACCCCTTGCTTTGAGTCGCATATAAAACAAATAGAGCAGCAATAAGAAACAGATTGAAAGTTTGTTTTCATGGGAAGACATCTCCAACATTCCACAAAGATATCACACACATATACACACACACACACATGCACACACACGAGCCAGAACAGATGAGTGTAAACACAAGATGAACCTAATAAAGAACATGACGCTTTTGTTTAAATATAAACATATGATACACGTGTGTGCACACATGAACACCAAAGCGGGGATCGTTTTGCTCGCCTCGGTCTGATTTTGCTCCCAGTAAACAAGTCAGGCGTTTTTATACATTTATACATTTATACATTCTTGTGAGGGATCATGTCCTCATCACACTCAGAGGAAGCTACTTGCAGCTGCAAAAAAACAAATTGGGGATTGTGATGAGAGAGCTCCGCGAATAACAATAAAAACACGTGAAAAACACTAAACTGTAAAATGAAAATGGGATGCAGCAAGAGAGCTGAGATAACTGGATGTTTTAAGTCTGGAGCAAATCAGGAGTATATGAAGAAATATATAGAGAAATATGACTAAAACTAAACAAATGATTCCATGATAATATGCTTCATAAAGAAGAAATACATGATACAAGATAAGATACCTATAGATTTTTCTCTTTGATGGACCAAAACATCAAAATCAGTTTAATCTCCTGAATGCTGTCCTCCTCCTCTGCAGCTATAAGCTCTTATTTATGAAAAAGATTTTCTCCTGCACATGTGCTAAATTATGCATCAAGTCAGGATACGTGTGTGTGTGTGTGTGTGTGTGTGTGTGCGTGCATGTGTGTGTATATGTGTGTGTGTAACAGTAATCCCTTGGATGGTTTACTAGGCCAGTGGTATGGCGTGAGTGAGACATGAGGCTTTAACCCCAAAACATATGCTGCTTCCTGTCTCTCTCTCTGTCTCTCTCTGTCTCTCTCTGTCTGTCTCTCTCTCTCTCTCTCTCTCTGTCTGTCTGTCTCTCTCTCTGTGTCTCTCCCTCTCTCTGTCTGTCTGTCTGTCTCTCTCTTTCCCTGTCTCCCTCTCTCTAACAGCTTAAAGAAGTCCAGTCCTGCCAATTTCTGTAATGGATTCATTTGCCATGAAAGGATGTGTGTGTGTGTGTGTGTTTTTTTTTTTTTGCTGTGCTGTGTGTATTCGGCGTGCACGAATCTAAGTTGTGTGTGCGAGCGTAAACTTTCCATCTGGGATCTGCTATCAGGAGAGATGAGCTGTGAGCATGTCGCAGTCTCTCTGCCTCAGTGTGTGTGTGTGTGTGTGTGTGTGTGTGTGTGTGGGCGCTCATCTGGTCCTGTGAGGTCACTTCCTTCCTCTCTGGCCTCTATGCTCTTCAAGTGTGTGAAACAGATTTAGTTGTATTGAAGTCCAGCATTTTGCACACACACACACACACACACACACACACACACACACACACACACACACACACACAAACATGATGTCAGTAACTTAAAATGTGAGTAGATGTAGATGTTGAATGTCGGTTGTTGTTGAATTCTGCTTCTGATTCTCGTCACCACCATTTACAGCGGCAACAATTTGGAGAAAAATCAACTCGGTTCAATAGAATCGCCGTTATCCTCGGACACAAAGCGTGTAAAGTCACATCGGGGTTCAACTTTGGTGAAGTTGGACGTGAGAATTTGCTCCACTCGGAAATCACAATGATAGAGCTGACCTTTGGAGGAACAGAGAGTCCCAAACAAAGGATGCTCTCATATTAGCTGTGTCACACACCATCACATTTTATATAACCATGCTCCACCAATGTGGAAACTGCTCCACAGAAGAGATGCATCATGGTCAGCAGTCAGACAGGAGTTCACAGTATGAATGGGCCTCTTGAGTTAATGACAATGAAATTGAAAGAACACAATTGGATTTTTTATTAATGAATTCTGATTGTGTAGGAATAGACAAAATGATTTAAATATGTAGTTAACAACATGCTTATTTTTGTGTGTGACAGCTAACCGAGCACAGAGCTCAGCAGCCAGCAGCTCTCAGACAGGAGACGCCTTAGGGAAAGCACTCGCATCCGTAAGTGCAGCACACACACATAAACATACACACACACACGTACAGAGATGTGAGAGACTGGTTCAAAATGATGATGAACATTTTGGTTCATAGAATTTAGCATTCCTGCGAAACTATGCGTTCTTCTGAGTTTATGTGTTGATTTTTTTTTCAGATCTACTCTCCGGACCACACGAACAACAGCTTCTCGTCCAATCCCTCCACCCCAGTCGGCTCTCCACCCTCCCTCACAGGTAACACATCAAACTTCCCCCCCACACAGCACACCAGCTACACCATCACACAACCAACAACCAAGCACAGCTGACTTTATCTGACTCACCTTTGACTTTTCAGAAGACTTGAGTGTTGACTTGGATGTAAGACTTGACTTGACTTAAGACTAGACTTAGACTCGTTTCTAATGACCTGAGACTTGACTTGACCTTTTTTAATGTCTTACAGCTCTGGGAAGAAGAATCTAAACAAACACGTTTAACTGAAGCAATACATTTTTATTTGATCATTTTAAGGGAATTTTAAGTGCAATCTCTTGGCGTGAAATAAGACCATAAAAACACATTAATAATAGCTGCCTCCTCTCCACAGCCCTCCTCCTCCGCCTCCTCCTCCTCTTATTTCCACCAATTACTCCTCCTCCCGGCTGATGTTGTAAACTCTCCCTGCTCCTTAAAGTGAAAAATGACTTTTCCTAATAATAGTTGTGTCAAATTTGTCTCTAATTGTCGCTGCTACACACACCGTTTGATATTTCTGTGCCGCGCCTTGTGACTGATAGCTTTAATTACGAGCACCACTTCGACAAATCGTTCACAAACCTACCGGCTCTGCAAACACGAGCCCCCTCCCCTCTTCCTCCTCCTCCTCCTCCTCATTATAGCTGCCTGGGATATTGCCTGCTAAACCGTAATTGGTGTTTATCATTGTGTCAGAGTTACTCCACTTTTTACAAATTAGAAATGAAGCCTATTAGAGCAAACTACATGCAAATTGATATCCAAGGCTAATTCTGCAAGGGTGTTTTACAGTGTTGGACTCGGAATAATTTACCCTGCCGTTTAATACATATATTTGTATTTGCACATGAATGTACCCAGGTGATTATTCATTAATTAGCATATGGAAATGAGCATGTAATATGAATAAAGGAGAGGGAGAGAAAAGACCGGGAGACAAAATGGGAAGACAATAAAAAAAAAAAAAATAGAGAGAAACACGAGCTAATGAGACGAGATCAGAGTTACAAGGGAGAGATCATCGGTGAGGGCACAGAGGAGGTATGAGGAGAGCAGGGATGGAGGGCTAAGAAAGGAGAATAAAGAAAAGGAGAGGACATGGAGAAGTAAGAAAGGAAACAAAAGGGGAGTGTAGGAAAAAGGAGGTGAAATAAGAGGAACACAAGAAATGGATAAGAAAAGAAAATAAGAAAGACGACAGAAGACAAGAATAAACAAAACAATACAAGTGTGGGATAAGATGGAGGCAAAGAGGAGGAATCAGAAGAAACAAAAGGAGTTTGAGAATAAAAAATACAGGATTAGTTACTAACTACATTGGCATAGTCGAGCTAGTTGGGATTGAAACGTAACTATCAGAATCCCGCCCCCTTTGGCTCTGTGTTCCAATCACAGTTGAGCTAGCCTATGCTATGTGCCAGGCTCGTCTACTTTAAAAAGACAACTACATTTGGAAATGGCTTCAAGACAAAAGTAGCATATGTGACATGAAGTCACATCTTAAGTTAGCTAATGTTAACAATCAAACTAATTAAAATCAGTTGTGAGCAGCTTCATTTATTTCTATTAGCTATTTGGCTTCTATCAAAATGTGGTTTTCTTTTCAGCATAGACGATCGAGCACGTAACATATCAAAGTGTAGCAACGAAGACGTTCTGACTGAGGCTTACTCAGCTGTGACTGAAGCACAGAGTGAAACAGGGTGGGACTGATTAGTTGCTATGATTTATTTCTTTTTTTATTAAATGTGCGTCGAAAATATTTGGGCCAAAGAGAAATCATATGGAAGCTTGTCTCACTCGCTGACACGCTGTCGAGAGGCCTCCATTTACCGGACTCGCTCATCACTCAGAGCCTCATATTAATGTTAATTCACGCAAGTCGCTGTCTGTCCTCTGTCTACCAGCTAATGAGACCTGTCGATTCAGATAGGACCTCCTTCAGAGCGACGACAAACACAAAGGCAGAACAAAACAGAGACACAAAGCTTGTTTATTCTGCAGAGGGCCCATGCTAATCAACCACTTGTACCTTCTCAGAAACAAAAAGCCTGATATTAGCATTTCTGCTATGAGATATGAGTTGGTTTGTTTTAGTCTTTTCTTCCTCGGCTCTGTGTTTATTATGTCCGAGCACCACGAGTGGATACGATGAGAGACCACTCCTGTGTAAAGGTGTTTTGTCTGCCGTTTGCCGCTGCACATAGAGTGTTTTCTTTCTTCCGCGTATAAAAGGAGAGGAGGTTTTGGCTGTAATCCACATGCAGACCTCCATCTATCCATTTTCTGTATACACTTAACCTGCGCAGGGGTCGCGGGTGGGGGCTGCAGCCTATCCCAGCATGCTCTGAGCGAGAGGTGGTTTACACCGTGGACAGGTCGGCAGTCTATCACAGGAGAGACGTACAGATGACAGGTGTTTCCAACTCCCTGACCTCCCTGTTCTCTGAACACCGTCATGCGTCCTTTAATCTCTCACTGACATCCTCTTGCTCCCTGTCTCCTCTCCTGATTATGTCTCCTTTTTGTCCTCTCTCCTAGCTGCCAGTTCAGCTGTGTGGTCAAGAAATGGCGGACAGGGACCGTCATCGCCAAACTATGAGGCTCCGTTGCACTCTCTGGTACGTACACACACGTTTAAAATAGTGTTTGTGAAGGGTTAGCTCACCCAAAAACACATCTTGCCAAATTACAAATTAACACTTAAATAATATACTTGCTCTGCAAAGCTCAGCAGAGTTGCACTTGTAGTTTTTATGTGCACATAACTGATTCTGTTGCCTCACCGTAAAGCTCTTCATGCCAACGTTCTGAAGTTAGAAGATCATGCTGTGTTTTCCTCGTTGTCAACAAATTCCACGAAAAGACGTGAACAACATGTCAGTCTGCCTTTCAACACTTTTCTGATATCCCTACACCATGGCTTCCATGGCTCGCAGCCTATTGGTTCCCACTGAAGATGACGTAGATCTTCACAAAATGTTCACAAATATAGAATTTTAGAAGTAAGTTCCTAAAACAGCTGGGCACCGTAGTTTTTAGCAAAGGTTTCTCAAACAGAAACAAAACTTGCAGAACTTGTGCGTTCGTTGGGGACTATATTCAGCAGCGGATAAACACACATCTGGTCCTCTAGTGAGTATTTCCAGTAGCAAGAGAGTGTATGTGGGCTTAAGTTAAAATATACTGCAGTGTGTGTGTTCGTGGTAATATAGGAGCATGTCACCAGTGCAACAGAATGGCTTATTGGTGTGTTTTCATGGGATTTATTGACAATAAGAAAAGTATATTCATGTTCACTTGAACCAGTGGTTACTCATCAGGATTCTCTGCCACATGTCGTCTGGATTTTGACTCTCTTGGAGTGACTTAATTCAGGAAGAGATCTCCCTCTTTCATTTTGCAGCAAAGTCGTATCGAGGACCGTCTGGAGCGTTTGGACGATGCCATCCACGTACTGCGGAGCCACGCGGTGGGACCGTCGACGGGTATGGCGAGCGGGCACGGTGAGATGCACAACCTCATCGGAGCCGCACATACGCACAATGGCGCTATGGGTGCACTGAGCAGCGGGTATGGGACGGGACTGCTGTCAGCCAACAGACACTCCCTCATGGTAGGACCTGACAGCATGTTTTTCTACTCAAGTATTGCGTGTATGGGTGATGTTGATACGGCTTTGTTTAAAGGTCCAGTGTGTAAGATTTAGGAGTATTTATCGTCAGGAATGAAATACAATATTCAGAAGAATCGTGTTTTTGTTGCCTTAAAATGAGCCCTCTATATCTGCAGTGAGAGCAGGTCCTCTTCCATGGAGTCCGCCATGTTGAACCACCATTTTTCTACAGTAGCCCAGAACAGACAAACTGAACTCTGATCTAGACTAGACTTTTGCTTCTAATGTGAATTTTTCTTACACGTTGGGAAGAAGAGGATGAGGCACAGTAGGGACAGTATTCAGGTGGTTGCAATCTGCAACTTCACCACTTGGGGCCACTAAAACCTACACACTGGACCTTTAAGGAAGACCATGCACATTATAAGCTGCTAGAATACCAAAGAAAATCTGAAACGTTGAAAAAGAAGTGTTCACAACGCTTTTTACTTGGATAAATCCAAAGTAGAGCTGGCGAGCTAGTGCCTAAAATGGATTGCAAAGAGAAATCCACACTGCAAGATTAAGACAGTTCTGGTCAAGATGATTTGTGTTGATCTCAACACTATTGACTAAAATGAGCTTTAAACTTAGACTTGTTACTGACACAAGAATCCCTTTTAAAATATCAAAATATTCAGCTAGTCCCCCCGCCCCCCAGTAACTGTGACTCCCTAAAAGCAGCTAATTAAGCTAATGAAAGATGAAGATAATGATAAAGCATCTTGGAGAGCGGTTATTTGTCTTTTAATTCAATTCTAATTAATGAAGGAGCTTCAGATTCTGAGGTGTGGAGCTCCACTGTGCAGCTGTGGCTGGAAAATAGAGCTTCACAAAGGGGAACCAAGGCCAGTTAAATTGAAACAAGAAGAATAATCTTGAATGTGTTACTTGACGAGATTATTTATCTTGGAGGGGGGTGGGATTGTCCTTTTTGCAAACGAAACCTGACTCACGCAGCTGGAAAACATGAGCTCCAATGAAAATCACGAGAAATGGCTCTCTTGTTGTTGCATTTGTCCGTTTGTGACGGATCACATGGTAGAAGAAAACACATGGTCAAACAAAAAAAGTTTCACATATTGATGGAGGTCAGAGCAGATTATGTGGAGAAAAAAAAGGAGGAGCAGAGGACATGAAAGAGGAGAGGACACAAGAGGAGAGGCTGAATTGAGAATATGAAGTCAGACAGCAGTAATGTTTTCCATCTTTAATTTAGACTCTTTCTTTTTTTTTTTTTTTTTTTTTGGTCAACTTGAAACAATAAACATAAAGAACCAAACAGCTGTGTGACATAAGGAGATGTAGGAGGGCGAGAGAGAGGGAGAGAGAGAGAGAGACAGAGAGAGAGAGAGAGAGAGAGAGAGCATTATAAGCCAGTATAAACACATTTGAATGCCTGGACATGTTCAGTCAGACCTACTCTGTTTATTTGTGCTTAACATTTGTGCATATTCACATGTAGACACACACACACACACACACACACACACACACACCAGATGTTCATGCAAAGCGATGCACAATATTCTGCACACTGTCACAAATTCTTCAACACCTCACTCTGGGTACAGGAACTTGGCCGCAGCCTTGGTGACGTCGTCCTCCAGGTTTCCGCAGGGACGTTTTGACTTTTCTTCCGTTTGTCCCGGCGGTTTTGTGGCCTATGATGTAAGCCGTAGCCTCCGGGGGGCGCTAGCGGCAGCTTTACACACTTTTTCTTCTCACCACAGTAGTTCAGAAGCTTTGTCCTCTCTCTCTCTCTCTCTCTCTCTCTCTCTCTCTCTCTCTCTCTCTCTCTGGTCTTTGTTAAAGTATTTACTTTGAAGTGTTGTTTTCTAAATGGAGAGCACCTGTGCTAGAGGGGAGTGTGTGTGTGTGTGTGTGTGCGCGCGTGTGTGTGTGTGTGTGTGTGTGTGTGTGTGTGTGTGTTGGCCGGCTCCCACAGAGATTATCTTCTTCTCACGCATATCTGTCCAGCTGTCTCTCTCTCTGCTGTCTGTCTGTCTCTCTCTCTGCTGTCTGTCTGTCTGTCTGTCTGTCTGTCTGTCTGTCTGTCTGTCTGTCTCTCCTGGAGGTTTGTCCACACGTTTCCCTCCCACGTTTTTCTATCTTTGTCTATTTTTTGCTGCTTCCTCAATCTTGCACAATGAATGAAATGCAAACATTTTTTTAGCTTTTAACTCATAGTTTTATAATATATTCCCTGCATGGTTATGTATAGACGCAGTTAGAGGCCCGTTGTTGATGAACGTGGGAGCATGAAGTAGCCAGAGTATGGAGGAGTTTTTGGGTAGTGGGTACCTCAGAGCTGCAGGGACACTAAAATACTGGACTTCATCAGGTGGACACAAACCTGACTCATCAATGAGATGATGATGTCACTCTGTGTCTGTTTGGGGATGTAGGGGTGCCGTGATGGCTCAACTGGAAGAGCCTGCTCCCCATGTACAAAAGGTTGAGTCCTTGCTGCTGCGTTGTCCCCTCTGTCCTCGCCTTCCTGTCTGTCTCCGGCTGTCCTATCAAAATAAAAAATAAAAAATACTGATGCAGCGGTAGATACAACTTAAAGTGAACAGAGAAGAATTAAGCATTTGGTGCAGACACAGCACGTGCCTCCATCTAAGCTGAACAGGGTTGGGGTTAATATGTAAAAGAGAGCAAGAGAATAAATAAGAGTGAAGCGTATGAATTTACATATCCTAGCATTCTTACTGTTATTGTACTCCATCACATTATTTTGAGTTTGGGAAACCCTAAAGACCATGATCATTTATTTCACTTTTTCTGACTTTGTTGAATTTGGTTAGATTGATTACACACTACTACTTAAATCAGCGTCCAAAAGAAGGAAAACTGTTTGTGTTTTGGTTTGAATGTCAGACTAAAGTAGATTGTTCGGACTAGGAGTGTTTTATTTTGAAAATCCCCCAGACTGACCGGGTTTGAAACATTGACTAAAATGTCTGCATATACACACACACAACACGTCACATCTGTGCCTGGTGGAATTTGGGGGTAATAGGTCTGTTACATGACTAACTTTGAGCCTTGAAAAAGGAAAATTAATGAATTTATCAGAATTTTTACAATTTTTGCTGCAAGTTTGAGAAAGGTTATGATAGAAAACATGTATGCTTCACAAACATAAAGAAATCCAGATTGTTTTTTATTAATAAATGATTAAGTTAAGTTATAAGAAATGTGTCACGATGATCCATGATGTAACTTTAAGTTTGTGGTTTAAAATTCAAGAGGAATACTTGAAAACTACTTTTCAGCTTCATTTGGAGGCTCTTTGAAACACTTTTCTGCTCTCTGGACGTCTCCAGAGACAAATTTGGCATTTGCTTTTATGAAGTGACGTGTGGTTTAGCCCAAGAAAACATTCAAAGTCAACTTCTTGTTAAGCGTAATATTTTTACAAACTACTTTTCAGTTTACTCTTGAAATGATTCCAAATACATTTTTGACTTTGTTTTTATATGAATGCGACCAGTGGAAAAAGAGAAAGCAAAGGATATGTGCTGAAAAACACTGTTTACATATGGACTCTGTAAAAAAAACACACACACACACACACACACACATGCAGTAAGCTTCTGTAAATTGCTCCTTGTGTTGTCATTAGGACCCGTGTGTATGTGTGTGTGTGTGTTTATTCAGGCTCTGGATTATTGGCTGATAGAAAAACAGGCTCATTAAGACTGAAAACACAGCAGCTCTATAAATAGGGTTTTTTCCATGCCGGCCTGGGTCGGTCCACATTAGGCATGCCGTGCCGAGCCACAGCAGGGGACAGGGGATAAGGGATGCTGCTGCCTGGTATCAGAGACGACCACTGCCAACCAGCGACTGTCTGTCTGTGTCTGTGTCTGTGCTGCAGGCTAGAGAGGAAGCTCTGTGTTCAGGCTTTCAGTACTTTTTCAGCTTCGACCTGAATCCCTGTGTTCCTGTTTGTTCTGTCACATATCAGCCTCATTTTACTGATTACCGATCCCTTTCAGCCATGCCGGCTGCGTTGAGTCAGTGCTGATGCAGACCCGACCCATCCCGCTGTGGCTGCTTCACATTACTTTCCACTGGCAGAGCAGTGGGATGTGATTTTGTAAGAGAAATGCAATGTGTTTGTCACCAACAGTGCTGCTATTCCTCAATGAAAACAGGTCTAATCAACCAGATCAGAACATTTCTGCACTGTTTCAGAATCGGGTTTATTTCCAAGTAGGTATTCACATACAAGGAATGTGCCCCCTGTGGCTTGGTGCATAACAAACAGATTAAGTAGAAAAATAAGATTAAAAAAAGTATGAACATGTCAAGAAGCAAAACGTCGCTGTCCAAAAAACATTTTCTCAGAAACTGGCTCACAAAAGCAACCTAAATCTCTGTAATGAGACACATTTAGCACCAGAAAATAAAAGTCATCAATGAACTGTCTGGTGCTTTAAATAGATTCACATGGATTTGTGCAGAAATGTGCAAAGGTTCACACGTTGCAGAATATTTCAACCTCCAACACGTCACCAACTTTACCTTTCTGTGCCGTGAAAAACACGACATGGCACAACCCTATAACTACATACACAAACACACACACCACCTTATAAATATGACATGGTTCATGTGCAGGTTAACATCACAGCGATGAACCCAAACCCAAAAAGTTGTACAGCACATGCAGTACTATAGATTAATATTATTACTGTCAATTTGAATTATTTCACTTTAGTTTATGAGTTAAGTTTATTTTTGTCAGCCTGGTGTCGCTGATGGCTCAAATACTACAACACCCATAAGGCTCTGCTGATACGGAAAAGAAGCCAGTCAGAGGGACGAATCAGAGGTAACAATACATTTTCCTGAACCTTGTTGCTGAACAAAATGACCATTCTGCAAAACTCTCAATGATGTTGTCCTGACAACTCATTTTTTTTATGTCCTGTCCTTTTGCAATATGCTAACTGAAAGTACATTGTGGTGCATGTTAGGGGAAGATTGTTGTTCAATGTGACCAATCCTTGATTTACATGTAAACAACGAATAAATCAATCTGACATTTTAATACTTCACAGTTTTTCTAACGCTCGATTCTGTGGAATCTTTGTGTTCGGTTGGTACCAGAGAGTCCTGAGGTTTGTTTCCAGGCCTGAAGTGTGCGCAGCATGTGTGTACACTGTAAACAGGAAGTTTGAAGCAGAAGAAAAGAAAGAGACTCAATAGAAACACAGAAAGAAAGAAAGAAATGAGTGAGTAGAATGAATAGAATGAATAATAAAGTGAGAGGAAGGAGTGATGTCATCTTTAAAATGAAGACATTGTGTTTGAGACGTTTTTCTGTTTTTTTAAGTGTACATTCACTCTCTCTCTCCTTCTACTTTTCTATGTCGCTCTCTCAGTCTCTCTCTTACACTTATATATTATATACTATATTTCTCTCTCTCTATGTCATCATCGCTCATCAGCTTTTTCACTTGTCTGTTTCCTACTTTTTGTCAATTTTATCTTTCTTTTCCAATCCCTTTTTTTTCTTTCTTTTCTTTTTTCAGTCTATCTTTCCCTAACTGTCCTGTACTCCCCTCAGGGTCCTTCCTTCCTTCCTTCCTTCCTTCTTTCTTTCTTTCTTTCTTTCTTTCTTTCTTTCTTTCTTTCTTTCTTTCTTTCTTTCTTTCTTTCTTTCTTTCTTTCTTTCTTTCTTTCTTTCTTTCCCTGTGTCCTCACCTCTTGTTTCCATTTACTCCCTTGCAGATGTAACTCTCTGTCTTCTGCTGTGTTTGTACGCTCACACACACAAGGACACACACAGACATGCACATGTTTTTTTTCTCTTATTGACACACATTTTATTCCATATTTACTTTATTACATAGTTTCTGTCACTTTTGTTTTCATCTTTCTGTCTTGATGTACTTATTTACTCTCTCTCTTTTTCTCTCACTCTCCTCTTCTGCCTTTCTTTTTCTTCTTCACACACACACACACACACACACACACACACACACACATACAGCTGTATGTAGTTTGGCAGTGTTAGGCAGAGACGCCTGCAGGCTGAGGTCATAACTCTGGGAAAACAGGTGGTAGACTGATGCAGGAGAGCGAGAGGGAGAGGGAAAGAGACACATAGACAGACATGAATGCATTCTGCACGTACTCGGACACATAAATGCATTCATGCAGCAGATAAACATTGATGTTCCGACTTTTAAATTCACAAAGGTTTGAAATCTTCTTAATGCTCAGATGAGTGGGTCAGTCGTGATTTAACTTTTGTTCATAACTTTAGAGCTCACAAGAGAAATGTATAAAAAATTCCTGGGAACAAAGAAGAGAAAGCAAACACTGTAGCGTGTGCTGCTGCCTGCCTCTGATGATGTGTTTAAGTCCTGCAGGATATCAGCTTAGCTTGCAGGGTGGCTCTAAAACGAGGGGAAAGGTTAAAGGAGAGAAGAGTCGCTCTCTCCATTAAGCAGTGCTACAGTAAGTGAAATGGATCATAGTCTGCTGAAAAACACACTAATATCTTTTAATACTCTGAAAACCATTATAACAATCAGTCAATCCATAAATAATAAACTGTTTTTAATGACATAATTAAAAAACTGTATGGCCAAAAGTGTGTGGACATCCCTTGTCCACAAAATTTACTTGTGGCGTAGGCAATGGTGCTGTCATAGGGGGTATACAGTCACTGCCCTACTGGCCCTACTTTATGTTGTTGCATAATACATAATTGCATATATCTGATATCTTGGAAATTACATGGACATTAGTATTTTTGAGTTTTAATGTTTGTGAGTGCAATACTGATGACATTAATATAGACAGCTGTACATGTGTATCTTATGGTAAGATTATGATTAAGAACGTTGCTACAACTTTGCTAACATGAATGCGACCATTCAAAATATAGCAGCCAGCTAATATTAGTTACTAGTCTAACAGCAAGAAGCCCAGCTCGGCATCTGTCAACATCGTCTTCAGCCTCTTCGCCTCTGTCATTATGTCCATAGGAACACTGAGCCCAGTTACATTTTGTGCTTGCCCAGCTCAGGTTCTGGCACGACACCCTTCTCTTCCTGGAATGCAGCAGTTTACTTTACCGCCCATCAGGAAAAAGTGAGAGTTGAGGCGGAGCAGCCAGGAGGATATCAGAGGGAAAACTAAAAAAGATGTGATCCAGTTTCACCAAAATCAGTCAAATAGTTTCTGGTGTGTGACTTAGCGGCGTAAAGCATTATCCCTTTCTCGTGATTGATACCCTGAGCAGTTCACCTGATTACAAGTCAATGTAGCATCAAAACAATTTCAAATCTGTTTTAATGGTCGAAAAGTGACTCATTGTTGCTTTGTATCAACTCTTAACAAGTCAGCCTCTTTCGTTTTGTTGCCACCTAAAGACTCTCTGCTTCATGTGGCCATCCTGTGACAGATTTCTGTGGGCGATGCTGGGGTTAGAGGCCCCGTAGCTCCAATGAAGGTAAATGGTCATTTAGCAGAAGAACTTGTGCTAACAGATGAGAATCAGGCTGAAATAACCTGTGGCTCTGCATTACTTAAAATGTTTAAATTAATTTATATTAGTCATACAGCATGCCATGTGGTAAGTGTTTTTATTCACATTTGCATTCTAATTAGACTTTTGTGCTGCTAATTTATTCACTGATAAAGGTATATAAACTCTGAACTTTAGCTGCTTTTTCAAATATCAAGAAAAACAAAACAGGGCATCTGCATTCATTTCAAGTTTTTATCTTTAAAGTCCTTAATATAGAGTTTATAGAGGTTATAGAGCATTCTTCTGATACATGTGGGCTGCTGTGTTTCTCTACAACTTATACATACCTGAAAGAATAAATAACCGCTTTGTATGTTAATATATAAAGCACTTATAGTACGGTAATGTTGTTTGAGTGTGGTCCGCCTTCACTGTTTGTTTCAGAAGCTGTGTGATATGGATATTTATAAGGAAAAGAGGTTATGATCACTGGACGTTTCTGTGCAGCCTCGCAGCCATGAAGAGTCTCAGATTGAACAACTAAAAGGCAAATATGTTTCTCAAGTCTTCTTTGTATGGAGGATCAGATGAATATGTGATCTCCTTAGATCACAGGGCCACTTCAAGGCACATGGACATTTCATGTGTCGTGTATTACCATTTAACACACCATTTTGGATTGGAGTTTGGGATGAGCAGGAAAGGACAAAATCACATCACTTTACGTACATTGTTAACGTTAAATACGTTACATAAGTTATGCAACTAGAATAAGGCATCTTGTTACACAGGACAGGATCGGTGGTCTCTTTGATTAAAGTCCTGTGTTTATTCTACACATTCATCCACTCCATTTTCCTCAAGACATGGACTTTACTCTATGTATCAATTTTTTTCTCCATGACGATGATATAGCATGTTTAAGCACACAGATATATTTATAAAAATCTACATGTATTATAGATGACAAAATAATCACAAAAAACCTGTACTTGTTCATGTATGTTTTTTTTATGTTTCCAATGTCCCGAATGAAGCCTCACAATCAACTAAACTTAAAGAATATTAATCAGTGCATCTGCATAAAGATATAAGCATACCATAGTCAAGTAATTCATTTGATAACTTTTCAGTAATTTAACATTCATTCATTCATTCATTTAACCGTGAATTTAAAACTAAAAGTGTTAATACGATGTCAATGAGTATAAATGATTACATAGTATACCTGCAAATAAATATTTAAACACCTTATTTGTTTGTCTACAGGCATACGTGGTTTTAGACATGCCAAGTTATTGTTTTGTTTTCAATTTCTCACATGTATCAAAGCGTAAACACCGCAGGACAAAAGATTCAATAAGTTCTCGTTTATTTTTCATTCAGTATTAACAGATCATCCAGCAGCTCCGAAATGTTTTACCTCATAATGACATTTTTCCAAATTACATATTTCCCCCTCCTTCTGCCTCCTTCTTTCTCCTCCCTCCATTTTCCCCCCTTCCATTTTTTTTATTGACGTTTCACTCGACAGAAGAGTCTGTCGTCCTTCAAAAAATACATACGTATCACGCCACTGGAAAATGTTGCTGTACTTTTCCTCCCATGGAAGTCCAACCTCAACACTGGGCTCTGTGTGTGCATGTGTGTGTGTGTATGTTGGCGTGTGTGTACGTGTGTGTGTGTACGTGTGTGTGTTGACGTTGCTACAGCAGGTGCTTTCTGTCAAGTGTTCAGTTTGCACAGAGCAGAGACTGTATAGTTTAAAGAATGTTCCACCATGTGTGTGTGTGTGTGTGTGTGTCGGTGGGTGGGTGGGTTAAGGTTAGACCACTGTAGACTCCAGTTTGTTTATAGTATTCAGTGTACTGTATGTTCCATCCACAGAAATGCACTGCACAAAATAAAACCGAGAGGCGTTCTAGTAATTCTAACTATTATTTAATTAGTGATTTAAAGTCTCCTAAAAAAGATTACGTCAGCTTAAAGACCTGTATATTTTTTCCAAACCACTTATTTATACTTTTTTAGTTATCATAATAAATTCTGAAGAGAAAATCAACCTTCAGCATCTTTAAAAAATGGTCAACTCTTCCACTGAAATTCTTAAAAAAAGGTCAAAAACAAAGTACAGATTTCCATTTGATTTTGCTGTACCCCTGACCTTCCTTCTATAGCACCACCTTCAGGACAACACTTCCTATGAATGCACAGGAAATATCAAAAATCTAAAGGTAATATTTTATTAGGAAGTTGCTGATCACATTCCTGCTCCCCTCAGGATGAAGCCTTTAGACATAAGTTACCTTTCTTCTGTTTTCACCAACAGGACAAACTTTATTATTATAAATCCATGCTGTGTGGTGTCTTTGTGTCTGGACTTCCTGCTTCATATTACATCGCCTCCTTTTTTCTGTGCTCCTGTGCAAAGGTGTTTTTTGTTTGTTTTTTTCAGACTGCGACAATAATCGAAAACGACAAAGTGAAATTGCAGAAATCCTTCTAATACAGAGAGAAATATTACAATTTACAGAGTTAGTCAATGCGCAGACTTTATACTTCTCTCAGACAGACTTGTCCTCACTGTTTATAACTGCAGGATGAATGCAGGATGTGTGTGTGTGTGTGTGTGTGTGTGTGTGTGTGTGTGTGTGTGTGTGTGTGTGTGTGTGTGTGTGTGTGTGTATGCGTGTGTCATCTCTTGACCCAGAAATTCCCTTCTTTCTCTTCTTCTTCTTCTTCCTGTGTAATCAGCGCACTCACACACACACATTTTAAATGAACACACTTCCCACTGATCAACAACATTACAGATGACAGCTACTCAGCATCTCCTTCTCTAGCTCTGCTCCGGCTTTCTTTTTTTTAAATTCAGTCTGCTTTATTGAAAAGACATTTAAATCAGTCAGTGACCATTAAAACTAAATATATGATTATAATAATTTATATACCCTGTCATGTAGCATTATTTATGCTGTCTATAGAATTGAGCACTTGAAGTCATTGTCAGATTGTTAGTCCTGTTTACTTTTTGTTTGAATTCTCTCATTTAAAAGAATCATTTAAATATGTCAGTATTTTCTCCAGTTGAAAAACTAAAGACAGCTTTTACCACACACCAAGAAACACAATATCTTGAGCCACCTGCACCTTTTGAATGTTTTCATTGCTTTAACACCAGCAGGACTGCATTTTCCAAATAATCCATCAGTTCTTGGCTTGATTTCTGTCCTTCAGGACAGCCACCGCTTCTGTTCAGCTCAACCCGAAATGTGAAACTCTTCACAGTCAATAGAGCCTGTATCCTGTATTATGTTTTGACAAAGTCACGTTATTGTCTACACGGTGACACAGGAACACAGAAGCGCTCTGGCGCATTCAGAACACTCGTATCTATCTGTTTCTAAAAAAACATCGTAAACTTCTGCGTGTCAGACAGGATGTTGTGAAAAAGAATCGTGATCGTTCTGGCGTTCAGCAGCTGAACTGATTTTGAAGGGTCCTTGAACGTCCCAACACCAGCACAACAGTTTCTGACACACTTTTTTGTTTTGTTAGCTTGTTGTGACGTCCTGATACCTTCGAGAACGGCGACTGTTTTGAAAACTCTCCCCCCGCCGGTGCGTTCAAGGACACTCCGACATCTGGTTTTGGAGAGCTGGTTGGTGAACAGGTGCTATACAAAAAAAAAAACAAGCAGACAATATTCTGACAGCAGCCGTCTTACCAGAATCTTTTCCATCCGTCAGAAATTCAATCACAGATGTCTGAGTGTCCTTGAATGCAACGCTGACCAAAAAAACCCCCAGAACAAACCCAAACAAATGTTGACAAGATAATCTCAACTTGAGATATACATGCATGTTTCAGTTATGGCTGACAAAATCAACAAATTGTACTGATGCTAAAATCAAAACATTTCACCACTGCTTCCATATTGTTATTGGCTGCATGATTAGGTTTATCCATCATCCAATCGGATGCCTTGAACCTGGGGGACGGTGCTCAGTTTATGTGTAATTTATTTATATTTCTCCCCTCTGTCTGTCTCCTCATCTTCCCTCCTCATTGAACTAAATTAAGCAAGAGAGAAGGAAGGCTCGTTAAAATATAAAAGCCCTCCATTAAAAATGTACGCCACACTCTCTGCCTCCCTCTCTGCTGCCATTTTACATTTGGGAATCCAGGCAGTGATGAAAGGCAGAGAGGAGGAAAGAAAAGACGGAAAGAAAAGAGAGACGAGAGGCAAATAATAAATAAGGGAGCAGACAGACGTATGGACGGATAGACAGAGGACGCTCGGTTTGAAACACACACACACACACACACACACACGGGCAGAGAAACACACATGCATGCAGAGAAGCTGGTCGACATTTTGTGATATTTGTACGGAGCGAGAGGGGAGTTTGGCATGTGGTGGGCAAGACCTCGCCGACAGCCAGCTGGATTAAAAGACAGACAGAGGGATTTGATTTTCAAAACAACTTTATTTAAACTCAGGGTTAAAATATAATACGTAAAAAAAAAAAAAATCTAATCTAAACAGTGATGATAAAAAAAAAAAAAAGATCACACATCACATCTAAAACTAATGCTGAACATTAAAGTTTCACCATTTTTTCATCAGATATCCTGAAAACATTTGTTAAGTTCTGCCAAGAGTAAACCAGGAGACTGCCCCAGGACCCCAGACTGACTACGAGGGCTCTAAAAAGTCCCACATTCACTGTCAGTTCACTGTCACTGTCAGAATGTGGAGTTAGAAAAGAAGTGGTGCTCACCATTAGCCCACTCCTCATCCTTGCTTGAGGACAGCAATTCGAGGCTAGACCAATGACAGTATAAAGAATGGACAGATCATGAGTGATGTCGCCGAAAATATGTGGCACTGGCTGCCATGTTGGAAATACCACTTCTTCTGCCTCCTTGCTCGTATAAATATTGACAAAGTCATGAATCATCAGTGGACCTGAGGCGGGCTGAATTATGCCTGGGTGCTCTAATAAGCGATCTGTAATGACACCTACCAGTCAGTCACGCCCTTAATTCTGCATAACTTTAAGCCTTAATATAATCTGAAAAGGTGAGTTGTATATAAATTCACCCTCAGTACAGATGTCATGAACGGGGAAATTGGACATTGCTGTGAAGTTGGACATTTGAACATGGGGACTTATGGAGACTGACTCACTTCTGGAACCAGCCTCAAGTGGAGTTCTGAGGAACTGCAGTTTTTAGCTTTTCTGCGTTGGCTTCATTTCCCAGCCACGGACGTTGCCACTTGGGCTACACTAGCTGTTACTAGCAATGATCGAACTGTCAGCTGTCCACGTGCATTATGGGTAATGTAGGCAGATTTGGAACAAGAATGCCAAAAAAAAAAAAAATCTATTTTGATACTCTTAAAAAATGTCCATTGTGGCACTGAATTTTATGACAGTGCAGTGCAACTCAGTGGATGGAAAAATAATACAGATATACAGAAACTCTTACACTGATATACAGTATTTATTATAAGTATGCTCCTTACAACCACCACCACCAACTGAATGCTCACTTTCTGCACTAATTGATCTGGGCACTCACTTTCCCTCCACACTGCGTCCTCGCCACCAGTCAGCATGAAGTGTTCAAACCCTTTACACAACATTTATACGGTATATAAATACCAGCTCACCCTTCACAGTACACACATCTGAGTATCTAACCACCACTGTCCTGCTGATATGTTCAAAGTAAAACGCTCAGGAAAAGGAGGGTGAGAGGGAACAGCAGGATGCCACGAGAAAGCTGGCATCACACACAGATATACACACACGCACGCACGCACAGCAACACACACACAAACACACACACACACACACATAAAGAGAGCCCATCTCGTGCCAAAACAGTGAGTCCCTGCTGGAAGCTGCTCGGTGCTCTGGGAATTAGAAATCCCACAATTAAACATATGGGCATTAAGATAATTGTCAGTTGTTGTGCTGCCGTGTGCATGTGTGTGTGTATGTGTGTGTGATTTGTGTGTGTGTTGCAGACAGATGGATAGGACTCAGCCAAGCACACACACACACACACACACACGCACACAAGCAGCCTTACAGTATTTCCCTGAATACACACATGAAAAACAAGAAGACACACTCGAGTTAAAAAAAAAAAAAAAAAAAACTGTAAATATACATGTCAGACATGCAGATATGAACCTGGACTGAGACACACACACACACACACACACACATAGACACACACATAATCACAGGCAGTTTGGAGGAGTTTGCCTACCACAGTGGTACTGTACTGGTGAAATGGAGAAAAAAAACATCGGGCAGGATGGTGTGTTGGTTTGTGTGTGTGTGTGTGTGTGTGTGTGTGTGTGTGTGTGTGTGAGAGAGAGAGAGAGAGACAGGTGGAGATCTTCAGTGTCTTAGAAAGGCAGATGATGCCCTCAGTAGGCCACTTAGAGAACTACAACATCTGGAGGGGAAAGAACGGGGGGGAAAAGAGAGAAGAAAGATTTTTTCCATTTATAGATCATCACAGTGTTACATTTTATGACCCTCTAATGTGTTTAATTGTTTTGTGATGTTGAACACTTTTTCTTCATTTCCTCCGGTGTTCTTACACTCAGATATATTTAATACTGCTCACCTCTAGCCATGTCATGTTGGATTAAAAAGTGCAAGAAGCAACAACAAGAGATGGGAAATTAATTTAATCATGAATAATAAATCATATAAATTATCTAGAAAATGATGGGACTTTATTTCCAGACAGAAATTCTAGTAAAATGATGATAACGTAGTCAAAGTTTTTTTATGAGCTCTGATTTAAAAGAAGAGAAAAACAATGTAATTAAGCACAGTCTAAAGTCCAGCACAGTTCAGACCTGAAATAGGTTCAGACTACATCTGGACTTCAAAAGTCTGAATTTGTTTTGCTTGCATCGCCTGCAGACAGGATCGGAGCAGCTGTTTGTTCCACTGAAAAACCTCTTTCGGTCTCCTCTCTCTGTGTTCCAGGTGGGCTCTCACAGAGAAGACGGCAGCAGCGTGGGTGGACTGCGTGCCGGACACTCGATGGCGGGTCAGGTGCCAGTGCCTCAGCTGCCCGTTCAGTCGGCCACCTCGCCAGACCTCAACCAGCCCGACCCGTACCGCGGTAAGAAACGTGCCCGACGGTGTTCCAACATTTGTGAGACAAAATCAAGAAATGTTCTCCAAACGTTTTGTCCTTAACGGTTCACATTCATTTTATTCCAATCGCTGCCATTCAGACATAAACAGATGACGGGGTCCATGTGTCCATTTGTTGTTAAGAAACACACAAAGAGTCAGTGATGAGCAAACTATATCAGCATCTGTTGTTTTTGTTCATGTGTGTGTGTGTTTCCATATAGCCCACGGGCACCCCACTGGTATCCCATCATGCACTTGTGAACACACAGAACCACACCACATGTACATTTCTAATTCCTCATAATAATAATAGTAATAATTATTATTTTAATAAAAGAAAAATAATAAGGAGAATGAGGGAGTAGAGAAGAGAAAAGTAAATCAAAGTAAATTCTGAAGAATAAGTCCTAAAAAATTTTAAAAAGGAAACAGGAGGTGGAAGGAAAAGCTGATGATAAAGATAAAGAAAGAGATAGAGGAAAGACAGACTGTGAAGACGAGAAAGACGAAGACAATAAAACTGAAGAAAGAAGAAAGAGCACGCGGAGAGAATACAGATTAGTAGAAAAGAATGAGAAGTAAGAGAAAGAAAAGAGGAAGATTGAGGTAAGAAGAGGAGACAGAAGATGAGAAAGAAAAAGACAATGTCAGGGAGAGATGAAGTGGACGATAAGGAAAAGAGTTGCACATGAAAAACAAGATGCCGAGGTGGAAAAAATGAAGAAGACACCAAACAAAAGATGAAATTGATTTAAAACAAAACAAAAACAGACACAAAATGGAAAAAATGAGAAGAAAAATATAGATTTTTTAAAAATACGGTGAAGATGAGTAAAAGTGTCCCAGAATGAAGATCAGAAAGTTGACACGCAGTTCACTGGCGTCTGGACTTTTCAGGCGCACACATGGACGTCAGCTGGCGAAGCCTCGACTTCACTGCCCGAACGCTAAAAAGCCTAATGAGGAGGGTAAATAAATACGGTATGTGTGATATGAATATGGAAAGGGGAAAGTGTATATGAGCGCGCAGTGGAGCAAATTAGCCCTGAGCTCCTTTTTAAAGGCTGAAAATGAGTCTGCTGGCAGCAGAGTTCAGCCAGAGGCAGCCTGAGCCAAGTGTGTAATGAGGTGAGAGACGGAAACACACACACTCGGGCAGAAGAAGAAGTTGTTCCTTACTCACGCACACACACACACACACACACACACACAGTTGAGGATGTGTAGAGGCTGTAAATAAAGGGTATTAAAATGTTTTTGGCAGCAAACACTTCAAACTCAGTAGCAGAGCTGTGGCCTCTCTCTCAATTTCAAAATAATTATGAAGATTTATATTATATTGATAGTGTATTATGTTCATATTTATATGACTTTATACTTTTTCCAACAAGTTTTATCTCTCTGCAGCAGGTTGGGTGATTTTATTTTTATTTTATGACATACACTGATCAGTGAACTTGTATATTACAGACATAATTTAAAGGGTGGCTTCACCCAAATTGTACAAAGCACTAAATTTTGACAAGAAAGCGTAAATCACGAGGTGTGGAACCATCCAAATATGTAATTGCTTGGACACTGGGCTGTCTTGTCTTTGCATACTGTTTTATTTAGTTAGCGAAGCAGAAATCAATCTTCTTTGAGTGTTTGATTCTACCAGTAAATGACAATGTGCGTGCCAACATACTGTGACTTTGGAAAACCAAATTGCACCACCGGAGAGGAAGAATTTTTTATTACACGTGGTGTCGACAGGGTCCTAAATGTGAGCCAGGAACTAGATTGGATCAGAGACAATAAGACTCAGACTGGGATCCAGACTTGCTACCCTCAATGAGTCTTTTTCCTCCCCAAAAAATGCTTTCGGCCTCCTCTGGTGTCACTTTGTGTCTGTCTGGGTTCTGCTCAGACATTCACAAGAACAAAGTGACTTTTCACAGTTTTAAGCCCCCTTTTTTTAAATGCAGCTATTTATGCACAAACACACAGCAATTGTATGGAAAGAGCACACACACACACACACACACACACACACACACACACACTCAAACCAAACACAGGCCGTCACTCAAAGCTGCACACAAAATGCCTCCAGTCAGGCAGACGGCGATTCAAAATGGCAGACAGTTGGTGGCGTGTTTGTGTGTGCGCCTGTGTGTGTGTATGTGTGTGTGTGTGTGTGTGTGTGTGTGTGTGGGAACAGAGTGGAGTGTTTTGTGTTGACTGAGAAGTTGGCAGCATCCCAGTGACGGATCCATACAGACGTCAAATAAAGACTGCACTGTTCAGCTGAGGAGAGAGGCTTTACGTCTGCATCGTAACTCTGCCGTGTCGCCATCTCTGAGGTCAACTGGACAATCATCTATGTTCAGACACGCCTGATGCTGCATTCACAGTGTGATGGGAGAAAAACGGGAAACATATTCTGATTTAGCAACGTCCCCTTATTATTCCAGGATGGCCTTTGCTCGCCTGCATTCGCTTACAAACAGTGTGATGCTGCTATTTGATTAAATTAATTGTTTTTATCTGTTAATATTAGATTATATTTAGATCATGTAGATGTAGCTGTCAGTGCTTTGCAGGTGTTTTTCCATGTGGTGGTGAGTCCGAGTGTGAGATGTACTGTCAGAAATGATTGATATGTCTGACTTGAGAGTTGAAACTAAGCTGACGTAAGCTGTTTTACCACGCCGATGGTCGTAGTAGTAACAGTTCATACGGTAAGGTATGGCAGCTGAATCAAATCCATATTGTTTCGGGGCCCGCAGGCCAAAGTTGGCCCTCCATAAGGTTTAGATTTGTGCCAGCAGATGTTTTGAGCAAAACAAATGTCATTTAATTTAAAAACATTGTCCTTTAAAAAGATGCCCTTAAAATATGTATATCTAATTATTAATTATTTTTCATAATCTGAACATGGTGAACAGAGCGACACTTTGCGTAGGAAGCCATTCTAATACAGTTTTGCATTTTCACAGTGCTGTAAAATAAAACTAAAATGGAAGTTCATCTATAGTGAATTGGAACAGGGTTCACTAATGTTTTGGTGTGCAGGGGATCAGACATTTTATTATTCACTCTTTTTGTGAATAATTGTCACTGTGTATGTTCTATTTTATTCTTCTGAGTTAATAAAGGGGCGAGACAATCAAATTAGTTTTCTTTTGGCCTGTGGCGCACCATTAAATTTGGGAAAAAGTCTGGGCACCCATCCTCAACCTCATTTTCTTCTCTCTTTCTTCTTCTTGTGGTCATATATTGTGTTTATTTACATGCATCTTCTAATCCCTCTCTTCTCCTTTCTCCTCCATCCTCCTGCAGCCCTGTCCGGAGGCCTCCAGGGCCAGAGCACCTCCTCTGTCAGCTCGGAGATCAAGTCTGAGGATGAGGGCGACGAGAACCTCCTGCAGGAAACGAAGCCCCTGGACTCCAAGAAGGAGGACCCCGACAACAAGGACCTCAAATCTATTGATAGGTCAAGATCTAGGTAACCCCGCCTAGCTCTCAGACGTTCGCTTCTATCAAAAATCTAAGCTGGGCTGGGATTCGCGTTTTCACGAAACACTCACAATGCTCAGAGACCTTCATTGTTCAAAGTGTCATTGATAAGCAAACCTCTCCAAGAGCCAGAAACTGTTCAAGATGTTACACTTGGATTTTGTACAAACCTTCTCTTTTTTTTTGGTCAGTCACACGGCAGAAATGAACGTGATCATCCATTTTAATGGGATGAAGCAGTAAGATTTACTCTCTCACTTGATCGTGAGACATTATCTATCTCTTATTATTATAGACATTATCTTTATGTTGTGGCATCGCTTCTTCAATGTAGTTAAATTATGTAAATACTTCTTCCAATACAAACCAGTTGAGATTTATTGCTCTTATAAGACAAACATGTTTTGTAGTTTTTGGAGAGAACGGACACAAAGAAGGTTTTCAAGCTGTGAGTGTTTTGGGAACCAGCCTCTGGACTTTGATGAAGTGACCAAGTGTGATGAGAAGCAGTTAAATACACTAGTTAATCCAGAGACATTTGTACATGAAATGTACCATATCCACCAGTTATCTCTCTTTTTTTTTAACATGGCTGCTGCAAGCCAAGAAAGCACTGTCAAGATGAAGAGAGGTTTTCTGGTGGACATGAAGCTCGCGGTTGATTCCGTCAGTCTCTCCAGGGTCTTGGGCCTGGTTTTAACTGTTTCTCACACAACAGAGTAGAGCCCCTCGATATTCTCAAAGAAGTGCAGCCTCACGTTGAGGGCTGGGAAATCAACACCCCACAGAGAGTGAATGTTCTTGCTCTTGGCTAGAAACCACTAACCTTCAAAGGTTTTCCAGTGGACCCAAAGGTATAACTAATTATATAAAGACTTCAGCCAGCTAAATTTGAAGTAATAAAAAAAGATCAAGTGCTGGCTTTGGTCACAGTGTTGATTTCACATCCTGGATGCAGCCTTCAACCCTCCAGAAAGAGTTTTCAACTGGAGGACTCAAATCAGAAACATTCGGATCCCAAACCCAGATATTTGTACATGATGGTGGCGGCCATGATGATGATGATGATGATGATGATGACGATGATGCAAATGCTTTTGATGATGAAGATATACTATCGAAAAATGTTGCCCATGATGTGTAACAGGGTTTGGGAACGTATCGTCATCTACAGCATGGTCATGTGATCCAGCAAATTTGTTGGCAGCTAGTTTTTTGCACCTTTGGCCACCTTATTGCATTTCAGGTCGCTGTTTTCAGTTCAAGGAAAACCACCACATGATGTTTTACACATCAAAGTCTGTCCACAAGGAATAAAAATGATGATATGTCTGCTTCTGTTGCATTGAATTTAATACTTTTTTTAAACCGTAAATTGTGCGACTAGTAATTTTATAGGAGAGCAATCCTAATTGGGTGAAGTATTCTTCACTTCTCAAAGTCGAAAAGGCCTGAATTCATGAGGACAAAATCATATTCCAAGCAGATATCAGGTAAAAAAAAAAAAGATCTTTGTTACCTATGACATTAACTAGCTTATGACTACTTGAATTGGCTTTTTTCTTGTATCCTGCATTAACTTGAAGAGCAGTAGAACATGATGTCTGTTCCCAAGCCCTGTTCCTTTTTGTTTTGTTTTGTAAGCAATCATCTAGTGAAAGTCGGCGACATTCATCCACAGCAGGTTCTTTTTTAAAATGAGCCTCTACACACAGGAATATAAACTGAGCTTTCATCCTCAAATCCTCTTCCTCCTCCTCCTCCTCTCTTACCCTCAACCCCCGCTTCCTCATCATTGGTCACCGTAGCAACAACGACGACGAGGACCTGTCTCCTGAGCAGAAGATGGAGAGAGAGAGGGAACGGAGGATGGCCAACAACGCACGGGAGCGTCTGCGTGTCCGCGACATCAACGAGGCATTCAAGGAGCTGGGCAGGATGGTCCAGCTGCACCTGAAGAGCGACAAACCCCAGACCAAGTTACTGATCCTGCACCAGGCCGTGGCTGTCATCCTCAGTCTGGAGCAGCAAGTCCGAGGTAAGTTTCATATCAGCATGCATGACTTTTGACCTTAATAACTGTTCAATATTATAATGATTACAGAAAAAATGTAAACTGTGTCGTTCTGCTGACATTATTACAGAAATGATAAATAGACTGCATTTTATGTCGATAGAAAATGACATACTGCTTGTGTTTCTTTAATTAAATGTATTATTATTGATAACTTGAACATTTCCAGGTGACAGATGTGATTTTTTTGGATCCTGTAAAGAAATATTACAAATTATCTAAAACATATTAGGCCATCGCCAACAAATCCCATGAAAGGACCAAAACAAATAATGAACTGATCCTGCTAACCTTCTGTGTCTTCAAAGCCTGTTATAACTCATGTTTTATTTAAAACACACTGATGATGCACACTGCTGTTCCATCATTACCATGAACACACTCTCTAGTTTAATTTGACTCAGTCACACATACATCACTGCCCTGCTGTTGGAGATAGTCACAAGAGCACCAAATGTGGATTAATCCACCACTGAAAATAGTTCCCCCAAAAAAAAAAAAAAAGAACTATCGGAAGTGTGTGTTGTTCTTTTCATGGGATTACTCAGTAATGAGAAAAACATTAGAATGGTGGCACCCTTGTCTTTTAAAATGGTTTTCACAGATAGAAACATGTAAACAATATGTTGTTTGTGCTTTAAGTATTGACGTTTGAGAGCTTGGTTAAGGTGGAAGTCAGGTTTTAATAGGTTAAGTTACATTTCCAGGACATGTAGTCCCCCAGGACCTCCAGGAGAGGGCAGCAGTGGCACCTGTTGATTGTTTTCAACCCGGCTGAAGTTCTTTGGCTTCTCGGCTTCAGTCTCATGACTGATTTTATGATTCAGTGCAAAAAATACTTCAGTAAAAATGAAAGAGAAAGAAAAACACAAAATACAGAAATAATAACAGTCTCTCTCCTCCCTCTCCCTCTGTCCAGAGCGAAACCTGAACCCCAAGGCGGCCTGTCTGAAGCGCCGCGAGGAGGAGAAGGTCACCGTGACATCGGACGGGGCTCCCCTCTCATTGGCCGCCGCGCACCACGTCGCCGCCGCCGCCATGGGCGACGGGTCAAACCCCTTGGGACAAATGTAAAACGCAGCAACATCTCCTCCCCCCCTGAATGGTCAGATTTCACTTATAAACTAATCTGCTGTTGTACCTTTAATTCAAACCAAAGAATCAGAATTCAGAAACCAGTCCAGAAACTTCAAGCAATCATTTTGTAAACTCTCACTTGCCATAAAACTTTAAAGCGATGGCAAACTAAATATACCTCCAGTAAAACTGAGAATATACACTGTAGCTTTTCATATTTCGGCTTCCAGTGAGTAAATTGAAAAAGGACATTCCTGTTTTCAGGGTAAAACGTTAAAGTTATTATTTGTCCATCAGTGTCCATAAATGTGATGTCTGTGTACTTTTTAACCATTTGTGTCCTGCAAAAGATTTGTAGTAACTGAAATCAAATTAAATACACTCGAAAGATACAATTTGACATCCCATTCAGTTTGTATCGCCAAACAACATAGGACTTAATGACTTTTATTAGGAATAGATGCACTAATCATGCCAGAAAAATATTGCTAAAGAAAAAAAGATTTCCTGTTTGGTGTCCATCTTTCAAAAGCAAACAGATGTATCAGTGACTGTTTGACTGTCAAGAGGATGTTCCCATCCAAAACAAACTTCCCTTGATAAGTTAAGGCTAATCATCAAGTAAAAATATGTCTGCATTTAACTCTTGCATTGAAAAAACTGCAAGCTCTGATCTGAGATCTGAGCAGAATGTGTTGGCATCTGAAATGTAAAGTAAATACATTTGTTATATTATGTTTTATTTGTCTTGAGACTTTACACCAAACAAGTAGAGAGAAAAGTTTAAAACGTACACAGACAACATGTGGACCAAAAGCCATTTAGAATAATTTGAATGAATTTGTACAAACACGTCATTCAAACATGAGTTTCTGTCTGGTCTGGGTACATTTCAACAACAGATTGGCAGTTAAGTGTGATTTTAATGTGTGCCTGTTTGTGTTTGTCATTGCTTTTGACTGAATTATGTATTGTTTCTGTTCTTTGCTCTACCAGCTCTGTTTTCTTTTAGAACATTCAAATTGTATTTGTGTTTTCATGTTAGATCACGGAGCAGGTTAAACATGTCGCTAAGCTTATTTTCTGATGTTCTGTAGTCTTGAGGTACCAAAGGTCCTTGATAAGAAGTAGGAGTGACCTCGGACAAAACCACACCGAGTTTCTTATCTGCAGTCTTTACAGTCTAAGAAAAGTACTGCCTTTTCTTTCTGTATACACTGAAGGTTTGTACAAGTCATGAAAGTCGTGCAGCACATTGATGACTCAGCTTATAGTGCAAGGACCAAAAAACACAAAAATGTTATGAGTTCATGGCTAGTCTCTAACCCCATGAATGAATATATAAATATTTTTATATTCTAAATATTTTATAGTCACATCTGAAGTTCTATAGTTTCCTAAAAAATACATATTCCTATAAAGAGTAATTCAACCTAATGTCACAGCCAGGTATGCTCTGTTTTACTTGTGAGCACCCTCAGCAGTGATGTAGTGATGGGGCAATGGGGTAGCATCTCCATTTCTAAGTGTTAAGTAATTATGTTACAACTAGCTGAAATGTCACGAAGTTAGCTGCGAATATTCATGGTCGCCAAATGATGCATGACTTTTCCTTTGCCTTCACCATTACTTTAACCATTTCTATTTAGTGTGACAGAACACACTACTAACTATAGTTTCAGCCATACTATTGTTGTGAGGCGAAAGAAATAGTACTAGCACTAGGGGCTACTATTATGGCTTTAGTGTTAAAATACCTCACCTAGTATGGGTAGGGTTATGGGTAAGTTCCCTCTATTACTTAATTGTATCTCTTTGGCTTTCCAGGTCCAAGGTGCCAGAGTTCATCAAGATGATGAGTGACCACTTCCTCTGACGACGTTTTCATGACAACCCCGGCAATCGATCAAAACCCATTGTTGCTTCAGCCTGACCAATCAGATTCTCTGGAACTTCGGCCTGACCAATCAGATCAGCCTCTTTCCCTCCTCTCGTCCGTCGTCTCCGATCCTCCTCTTCACCTTCGTCTCCTTCTTCTCTCTCTCCGAGAACACAAACTGCAGAATCACATTAGTCGCTTTCGTCACTTTGCATCTCCAGCTGAAGTGAACTGGATGCTACTTTGTGAGACGTTCAAATGGCCGCCGTTACATGGCTGCCACAAAGTGGCAGTTTGTGGGAGCTTTTGACACAAAGTGACAGCAATGGACAAATGTCTTTGGAATCACATCATCCAAGAAATTCTTCTTCTTGTGCTACTTGTTTTATCAGCATTCCCAATTTTAAAGAACAAAAGGGTTCTATATATAGTATATATATATATATATATGAGAAAAGGAAAACATGACAAAAAACTTGTTAAAAAAGTGCAACTTGGACGCGGGCAGTGAGGAGGGTACAAGTTGGGGAGGGTTGTTGAGAACGGAGCAAAACATATCACAAAGTGTTAAAGAGATTTTTTTCTTTTTTCTTTTTTTTTTTTAAAGCAACATTGCGCAGCTGTTGTTGAACGCAGCTTCAGCGCGTCTCTGACTGAATGGCAATCTAACGCCACACTGTGGATGAAGCTGTGCCTGATCTCCTCTTGGATGCAAACCAGTCAGATAGATACATGTGGAGAAGCAAAGCAAACAAACAAGAAAATAAAAAAAAAAGAACAGGAAAGTTCCAGACAGTATCACGCAATTAAGCAAGCTGCCCACTCATACATCCCCTTACGAAACACACATTTTCACAGATTAAATTCCAAATGAAAATGAAGAAGAGGTTAGGAATCTGTTGCAACCCTCCTGCTTTTCCGAATGCCGAATTATCTGAACAAAACATAGTTTGCAAATGCTTTTTGACTATCATAGACGCCTACAAAGAAGCGGGGCTAAACAAGAAAAACGGGGGCAACTCGTTCTTCCCCTTCAAATGCATTCCTTCGTAACCGATTTACAATAGATTGTTAGTGTTAAAAAAAGAAACCTGAACATGTTTATGTATTTTTTATTAGTGTTTTATGCTAATAGCAACGTTGACTTTGTTTAACAAAAGGCGAAATTGTGCAAACTGTAAAAATCTTAGTGAATACAAAAGCCTGGATAGTTCCCAAATGACCCATGTGTATCTATTGAGAGGAAGAGATTATCTAGAAAATCAATCATTGAATCCGTTGATCAATCAACCAATGAGTGACTCCAGGGGGACTGGGGTATTTAAATTATTGAAGGTAGAGGAGCTACAGAAGACTGGAAGGAAGGATCATGCTGTAATGAAAAAAAGTGTACTTCTAAATGTGGCAGTCTGACTTTTCTTGACATCTTCATTTGAGATTGTTATGATGGCTGTGGGGTGCAGATGAAAAAATGATGACAGAAAAGAAGAGCTCTAGCAAACATCCCGAATCAAAGTCAGATATTCGTCAGCATCTGCAGAGCAGGCAGAGTTTGAAATGTTGTCCAGGCTTTTGCTGAAATCGAATGATAACTGGGCAGATGGTTAAGAGTAAGGACAGATGATAAAAATGATATATAGATGGTTGGTGGATGAGAGGGAAGGGGGGCTGGACTGAGCACAGAAGTGAAATCTATTCCACGTTTAGCACATTCCCAGAATCTTGATCGCTCTACTTGAACTCGAGTGCTCCCGATGTCCTGAAGGCCTGAACCATGAGAGTTTTGGGAACCATGGGAGGGTGAGGAGAAAAGCAGGATTGAAGTGGTTTAACATCCTGAGGAGCTGGAAATAGGGAGGAAGAGAAGGAAAACCAGAGAAATCCAGAGGTATAAATAATGATGACGCTGCAGGGGGAGCAAAGGGAACAATCATCGGGATGAGGGGTGTATAATTTTCTTCTAGGGGCCAAGCAGCAGTAGTCAAAGCATTCCTGTGTTGGATTCATCATATTCCCTAATTTTCTGGTTTAGTATAAGGCTGATCATAACCCTAAACCTCTAACCCCAACCTCAGACCTCCTTGCCCAGAGTAACAACCTTGGGGGACTTTCTGATTGACATTGGTTGTCTGAAAAGTGTGTTTTTAAAGTGTCTGTTGCTGGGACCATTTACTGTTTGGAATACCATTGGCCTTGCAACCCATTGCTTGGTAGTGTTGCAATAAAGTCTGGCAAAATTGCTCTTCCTGTAGCAGACAACTTCAGACTTTATTAAATTCAGCCTTAGAATCAGCTATAGTTAGATAGTTAGCAGCACTCAGATGTTTTGGGTTCCCAGAATAAAGTGTGCATTCACATGTAAATTTAAAACATTTTAAAACAGTCCAGAATTTCAGAGTGCTGCCTCTTTTACTTAGACTTATCCAGGTTTCCTGGGTAGAAGTTAAGTAGAAGTCAACACTGACTTGGGAAAGAAACTGATCAGAATTGGATCAGACCAAAGCAGGAATGGCCGACACAAAATCTTTTATCATGTCCAGGTGAGAAAATACATAAATTAGGGCACTATAGGTCAGGAAGAAAACTTTAAAGGTCCACTCTCCATCAACAGATGAAGGTAACTGGAGTACCTGCAAGTGTCCAATGTGCTCTGGTGTCAATCTGAAAGTCTCCTGTCGCCCCAGTTTGAGCCTTCCTTAATCCAGACCTATGTTTAATCCCCAGTCCCAGTGTTGTCTTCTCTGCTGACCCTAGCCTTATGAGCCCTAAACCAGAGCCCTAGCCCCTCTCCCCAGCCTCTTGCCCCACCTAGGCATTCCCACAGATGCAATTTGAACATTCACAATTCTACCAATGTGCCTTTTTAGAGTTCATATCATTCGAGTTGCCAGAGGAGGACATTTACCTGGTCTTTTAATAGGATGCAAGCTTAGGGAAACCTGTTCTTAGTCGTTAGGTTCTATGCAGTCAGGTTTTTTACCAGACCTGGGAATTTAAAAAAAGCTAAAAAGGAAAAAAAAGTATTTTTTGGATAAAAAACAACAACAAACTAAACTGTATTTAATGTACTGTACGCTTATATGTAAGTAGACAGCGTGTTCTGGCCTCGAGCCAGTGAGACAGACGCTTGATTTAGCAAGACGAGCCCCCGTCCCAGGCCTCTCCGTCCCCCCTCCCCAAGTCCTCCATAACCCCGAGCCCTTCCCGTTCCAAGCCCCAGCCCTGTTTCCATGGTGAACAACGCGTCTCTTCTTGTATTATAGCTTATCAGCTTTTTATCAATATTTGAACGGCTTGTCCGTAAGCCAATGTAGTCTTCAGTACAAAGTGTGTGGTCGTATGTTGTAAAACAGATTTTCTTTTTCTCTCTTTCTCTCTCTCTCTCTCTCTCTCTCTCTCTATCTCTCTTTTTTAAGAAGAATCTTTTCTCTTATTACTTTTTCTTTGTCTGTTCTGGTTTACATGTCTATTATAGAAAATGTAAAAAAACAAAACAAAAAGAAAAACAAAAAAACAACAACAATTCGCTATCCGACAGCATTGTTCTCTGTCGGTGGTCATTTTGACGCGGTTAAAATCCTACCCAATCAACAGGAAGGCACGGAAACTGGAAAAGAATCTATTTGAATAAATCAATCTATATATAAATGTACAAAAAATATATACGATATATAAGGAGGGTGCCATTTTCTGTTATGTTTTTTTATTACTTTCTGTTGCAAAGGAGTGTTTGCTTGGGGAGGAATTATTTTCTCAAAGACTGAACTGGCAGAAGTTGGCGAGGCCCCTCAGTGTTATAAATTTTCAACTGACTTTGTTGTGTTCTCTGTTGTTGCCATGACAACACCCTCTGACTAGTACGGCACTCTGCGCAGGACAAAATGGGACCGGAGTTCCAATCAGCTCCATTCACTGCTATGTATCCAAGGCAACAACACACAGACATTTGTAAATTGTATGCAACAAAATGGCAAACTTTACCATTATTTTGAAATTGTGTATGTAAAAGTTATATTTTTACATGTAGACTGTTGTTATTTTGTGTTTTAGAAATATGTTGTATCGGTTTTTTTGTTAAAAGATGAAAAAGTAAAATTCAGTGTGTGTTGAAAAAATGTGTCACATTGAAAATGTAGTGAGGTCAAAAGTTCCGAATCATTTTTTTTTCTCTCTTCAACATTATGTTTATTATCTGTGGGGGACATTTTTGAGGGTTCGTGGGAGGAATCAGAAATCATAAAAGATATATGACATTTGATTAATTCTCCATGCCTCATGACATTACCATTTTTAATTGTATTTTTTGCAGAGAAATGTGTAAATAGTCATAAAACATTTTCTGTGGGGTTTCTGTGGGGTGAGAACTTGCCAGTGAGAGGCGGTGATGATGAACTTGTTTTGATTTTTTGTGAGGTTGTATTTGTCCAGTTAGTAGCCAGGTGCCAACTTTTAGTTCTGGTCAGTGGTGCTCAGTACTGTATGTGGTTTTGATTGCAGACCCTCTGAAGTGTAAGTCAAATTATAGTCTTTGCTTGCACCAAGAATCACTTGTCAGAGCCGACGTAGCCATTTTTGCCAAGAGTTCAGTGCAAATGCAAAATCTCATAAAAACACAGCATATCATAACTCAAAAATACACAACCTGATTTTTGCTGTTATAAATATCTGTTATAATAAGAATTGTTAGAGGAAATGTGTTGCGACGCACCTTTTCAGAAATGACATAAATCACTGCAAAAACTTGGTACCTGAAGAATGTTCACAACTTCAGTACACTTTGTTCCCCGTGGTGCCCGGCTCTGACTCTGGTGCATTTATGTCCTTCAAGATGGGTTGTAAATGTTGATTAAATCAAAGACCCTCAGCACCTGATTCAAGATTAATATATGAAAATTGTGTAAAAGATTGGAGTGTCGCTAATATAAAATAGCAGGTCGTCAGCGAACAATCTTATCAGCTATTTCCCCAAAAAGATATCAGATCGCGTGCAAGGCAGTTTCAGTCTTTTGTTTTTAGTGTTTGCCATTAAAATTGAGCTTTTTATTGAAAGGAAAAGCTGCTTTGAATCGGACCTAGGTTAAACACTTGGATTGAATCTGTCAGTGTAAGTGCTAAATGTATTTTTTAAGTAATGTTTTTATTTTTGTGATGCTTCATTTCATATTTTCTCTTTGTTGTATAATCAAGTCATCTCCCGAATTACAGTATCTTCATTTTTATGTTACCCCTGATGTTTCTATTAGCCAAAATGTTAACTTTTTTTTTCTTTTCCCTCCTTGTTGTACATACACACCTCATTTCTCTTTTTCAGTGACTGTGCCATGAGCTTTGTAATCTGTTACTCTGTACCAGTTTTACTGCAATAATGAGTTGAATTCAAAATGGCCACTCCTGTCCTTTATTTTTCCCAGCAATGTTAGAAACAGGATGCATTTCTCTCTTTTCCTATAAAGACCCCATTTAAAAGAACAAATACACTCGGGTATACTCCAGACATGAGAGTAACAAACATCAGTAGCACACAAATCTGAAATTTGTTACATTTATATAATACTAAATATAGTTTGCATTTTTTTTCCATGCAAAAGGATAAAACAAACATTTTATACAAAAGACCATAATGGATGTTAACATGGCACTTCATTAACAGAGAATATTCAGATTCCTGTGAAAGAAAATGACAAAATGAACAATCAAAAGAGCCATGAGTTTTCATGTCTATATAACAGAACATTTTAATTGTACAAATGTCCACTGCCAGAAGAAAAAATATTTAAAACTCCTGTTAATATTTTACTGTTCTTCTTGCTGAGTATTTCACCTAAAGACATTGAATATTTTTCCAGTTTCATATAATTCATAAATCAGTAGAAATGATTTATACTGAAGCATATGTGTTACTCTTTGAAAACTCAGATTGGATTAATTTATTCTTGGGATCCAAGCTTATTAAACCGCATCAGTATTTTAGTTTTTTTAATTGAGTTAAGTGCTATAAATAAATTGTAGTTCACAGCTGAATTCAAATCCCAAAGGATTCACAACGAATGGATGATCATGTCAAGAAATTAAAAGAAATAAAACATACAGCAAAAAGATTTTATCCCTTTCAGATCATTTTTTTTAGATTCCTAACTGTTTTATAAAATAATATTTGAAGTTCAGATTTTTTAAATCATGTAGTATTGGTGTTAGGTAAAGGCAGTGAATTAATCACTGTTTGACATTTTACTGAAAGCAGAGAGGGGGAAACTGGTAGCCGAATCCCAACAACTCTAAGGCTGTCCGACTTACAATGATTTGTATATTTCAGCTAACAAGCTATTCACATGTCCGCCCAAGCTTTTGTGTTTAGATAGTCAGGACAGAGCTCAAATCTGGTAACTCCAGGGTGAGGACAGGACTTCTGAGATTCTGCATGTAGTCACCGCAACCAGTGGTCGTTAGCTTGAATGCTAATTTCTGGTCTCTTTTTTACATTTCTGCAGCTAGTCAATAATTCCAAACATGTAAAGGGGACACACTTGTAGGATATACTGATATTCTGGAACACAAACAAACCACTAGGAATACATAGGAAAGGTTTTATTTGTGATTTTGATGAACTGACCACATGAGCTGACGGTTACTGTACGGTTTCTAGAAAAAGGTCTCAATTTTACTATATCAAACATGGTCAAATATGTGGATTTAAAGTTATGGAATTCCTCTAAATCCATTAACAACAACCTGCATGGCTGCATCCATCTCACCCATATTCATTGCTGTTTTTGTGGCAGTTTTTGTCCATTTGTCCAAACGGTTTGAACAGCATCAGTGAGAACAACAGCAGACAGACAAGTCAGATGTGGGGGCAGAAATTCAGAGGTCAGGAAACAGGTTACGATTTAGTATTTGGAGAGTCCAGAATTCTGAAAAATGAATATAATAATAATTTAAACACAAATTAGTAATACCAGGCAATAATTAAATTCCATTAAAAAAAAAAAAGTAAATCCAAATGGCATACAGTACAGGGGACTCCAATAACAATATGAACAACAATCCCATTTTACTGCGATGATGTTGACTCATCTGCTTATTCAGTTCGTCATGTCTCTCGGTATTATTTGTCCTTTTCAAAGACATGCTTCATTTTTCAGTATTCTGATCATTACATGAAGATGAAAATATATTAACTGTGGCCTTTTTTCTTTCTTCTTGTTCCTCGTGATGCAATTCAGTTGAAAATATGGAAAAGAAAAAAATACATAAAAGCAGAATTACCCTGTTATCAGTGCCTGGGCTTTTTGTTAAAGCTTCCTTTGTCTAGTGCTCTTTTGCTATGGAGTAGACTTAGTGCACCCTATTATTGGCGCAAAATTGACCCTTAATCAATGACGGATAAAAAAAATATATATTTGGCTTGTTTTTTGCAGGGCAATCCTTTTATACCATGAATACTGAAAAGAATAAGACAAGAAAATAACATAAAAGTCTGATTACTGTATGAAAAAAGAATAAGTACAATAAAACATTCACTTTGTAATTTTTTGGAAATGTTCAAAAGCGAACTATGAAAAAAAACAAAAGAATTTGTTACTTTATTTTATTATATTTTACGATGTTTTATTTGAACCGTGTGTTACTGAAGATGAACCTGTAAGGTTTCGTTTGTGGTGGGTCACAGTTAGAGGCCACAGTCCCATCAGAGCCAACAACAAATGATGATAGAGAATATCAGAAAAAAAAATGAATTCAAAAACATAGAAAAACACAGCAGTTACACTTTTCTTCTCCAGTGTGTGGCTGAGTGCCTCAGTCTTTATTTTTTTGTATTTTTTAGTGCATGTGTTTTTTTCTACACTCCCATTTTCTTAATAATTTCTGATTATTGTTGTATTATTTTACTTTGTTTTTTATGTTATATAATTATTATTGTCCTTATGGTTGTTGTTGTTGTTGTTATTATTGATGTTGTTATTATTACACTATGTTTTTTTTATTGTTTTTTTTTTTATTCCAGATCAGTGGAGATGTTGGGGAACAGGTTCTTTTTGATTTCTGTGCTGAGGGTTTTCTTCTCCTCGTACCAGCCCAACGATTGGCCGCTCGTTGCCTGTTGGTTCTCATCTTGTAGTGATTCAATGAGGTTCATGTTCATGACCGTTCTGTAGCAATAAATGTGCCATTTTTATAATGCAGCGATTTGAGCGCCTCTTTCTTTTTATCCTTTACAGCATGCAGGGAAAGTGACATCATCTGAGTTTAATTTGGTGGATTTTTTTGGGAAATCTTTATCATCATCTCAGATCAACAAAAACAAGCTAATTGGAGAGTTCATTATTCTGGGAATTAGAGTTATTTTCTACTTTCTTTTGCATTATAGTTTAATCTACAACAATCCATCATATATTCTTAGGTTATGTAATCTTGGTTCTCTGAGTGAAGAGATTAAATCTCCACTCTATTACATATTTCATACAGTATGTATGGTAATGAACCCCTGCATGTCAGGTTACGTGGATACTTCTTGAACACATCGTCTTGCCCGGTCAAGCTCTGTAGTTGCTATTGTTATAAAACACCTGTGCTGGCCAAACGTTGGACAGTTCCATATGAGAGCCATATGTTCTCATCATCTCGTGAATATTTCTTCACTCCATTATATATTCCACCCTCCATGAAGTTTATAGATTACGGAACAACAGCAAGAGAACAGACTTGTGTTCTTTGACTTTATCCTGAGGACAGTGTTCCTCCACACCTACAGCAGGACACTCCCTCCAAGGCTGAAGTCAGGAAACAAAAGTCTCCTATTACCAGTTAATGCCATAGATTACACCGAATAAAGTAACATGATTGGTTGAAGCCGTGCTCTATTTTTAGGTTATACGTGAATATCCATGCTCAGATCTGGGTATACAGTATGTCACACACCTGTGTATACATACTACTGCACCTCTGGTAACTCCCTCTAAAACCACAAAGTGTCTAAATAAACCACATAGAGAGTTCTAATTAGTGAGTTTTAGAGCTGCTTGCAGGCATATTTTCCCTACTCCTTTCAATCCTTTGTTAAGCTAGGCTATATCTTGTGCACACAATATTAATAACTACTTGTGAGTACAACGTTACAAAACACTTCTTTTAGAACTTCGGGGCCTGGCAATGTCTGTTGTCTTTGTTTTCTATGGAGGCTCCAGTTTCCTCCCACGGTGCAAAGACTGCAATCTGAAGATTCAAAATGTCGCATTGGTGTTATTGCGATGTCTGAACGTGTTTGTCTGCATGTGTCAGCTCTGTGATAGACTGACAGACATTGAACAAAATAATCTCATTGGTAAGCATACAAAAGATTTCAACTTCAGTTAAGACCTTTGAATCTCTGTGTCAATGGATGCATATTAGCTGGGAAAATGATCTTCTTCAATCTTTTTTTTTTTTGCCAAAAATAGACATCTTTTACATAGCTCACATAGTAACATAAGCACTTGACACTAATCCCAAAATTTACCTGCTTCATCTACCAGCCCTTCTGTAACGAGCCTGGACAGGTTACACATCATGTCATGAGTTTAGAGCGACAGTGGAAGGATTGCCTCCTGAGCTGACAATGAATCTGCAGTAAAAAATGTCTTTATTTTGACTCATCAAGGTAGTTTCATCTGTCTCTCTCTGTAGGCTACAGAGGTGATGTCAGTGTTTTCACATTACATATTTTATGAGCTGATGAGTGTGCAGTCACTTCCACACACTAGATGTTCATGTCGCAGTGGGCCAGTGCCTCCAGCTCTAAAGTACATGTACGCAGTTGTTTTTTATGTGTTACTGATGTCATTTGATGCTGGAGGGAACATGCTTTACATATTTGTCAAAAAATCCATTAAAGACTTGAAAATGACGCAGGTTTGCGTGTGACATGTTAAAAACCACACCTTTTGTTTTCTAAGTACTAATGACTGGTTCATAAATCTCTTAATGGTCTTAATCCAACCTATTTATCATTTACTTTTACCAAAACCTCGAGGGAGGTGTGAGTTGGTTGTTGGGGTGCAGGGTTGGAGTAGGCAGGGGGTGTTTGGGTTTTATTGTGTGAAGCATATTGTGTTATGTGTTTTGTAGGAAAAGTGCTATACAGATAAAGTTTGACTGATTGATTGATGACTGTCCTATAACATTCCACTGTCCAATTTTTATAAAGTCAACTCTGCTTACGAACTTCAGAGGTAAGACGTTTGTTTTACCGTCTTAAGATCTTACCGCAACTAATGTCTTTCCATCTTTGCATAGGCAAAGTTTTAGATTGGTTTTGTCCTGTCTGTCTGAGAGAACTTTATGTGTGGTCATACACGACTGTAAATCTTCCACCAACCATGGAGTGGCTTAAGGTTGATTCCTCAGTTCTTGTTATTCACGCCTGGGTCATATTGTTCAAAAGTACTAGATCAGTTTTCATTTCTATGCAGATGACTGACACGTATATTTCTCTTTTCATTCCACCAACACAGTGCAACTAAGTAAACTACAATATAATCCTATCTGACAGATATTATTGGGAACTAGCTATTACAAAACTTTCCTCAGTTCAACTCAGAGGAATCAGAAGTAGTGTCATGACTTTTCTTCAATCACATTTCTCCCTATTTAGGTTCACTGTCCTTTTGCATTTTTTTCATATTCAGTACTATGGTGATTATGAACACACATATGCAGCAGTTAGAAGTATGATGCAAATACACAGACATGCTGCAAGTAACACAACAACACAACTACTATTTGCAGAGGACACTAAAGAGTGGTGAACATGACTTGGACATGTTTGGTGTTGCTACTATTTCTGATTCATGAATTGTGTATTATCTGTTTATTTTTTGGCTCATGACAATCCGTGGGCTGGACATCTAGGTGTTACAAAGACTTATGATAAAGTCCTTAGACATTTCTTCTGGCCAGGCCTCAAGTCTGATGTGGTGCGCCATTGCTGCTTGTGTCATGCGTGTCAGGTAACTGGCAAACCGAACCAAGTGGTTGTTCCTGCCCCACTCTGTCCCATACCCGTGATGGGTGAGCCATTTGAAAAAGTGATTGTTGACTGCGTGGGACCATTACCTAAGACCAAATCTGGCAACCAGTTTCTTTTGACTATCATGTGTGTTTCCACTAGGTTCCCAGAGGCTGTTCCACTACGGAAGATCACAGCTCCAGTTGTCAGTAAGGCACTTTTGAAATTTTTTTACAATGTTTGGTCTTCCTAAAGTGGTTCAGACCGATCAAGGTACCAATTTCACGTCCCGAGTGTTTTCCAAGGTACTGAAAAACATAGGCATTACAGTAAGCATGTGACTTTAAGCCCATATCATTCTGAAAGCCAGGGGGCACTAGAAATCATCAGACCCTGAAGTCCATGCTCAGGAAACACTATTTTGAGTCGAAAGGACTGGGATGAAGCTGTGCCATTTGTTTTGTTTGCTGCCCATGAAGCTGTACAGGAGTCACTCGGATTTAGTCCTGCTGAACTGGTGTTTGGACATGAGGTTCGTGGACCCTTAAAACTTCTAAAGGAACAACTTTTCTTGCCAGAAGGGAAGAAAGTTCATAGCATCCCTGAATATGTGATAAAACTCAGAGCTTGTCTTCAGAGCGCCTGCTCTTTGGCCAAGGAGTCTCCAACACTATGACCAGAAAGCCATGGCCCACTTGTTGCAACCTGGTGACAAGGTTTGATTCTTTCTCCTATTTCTGGTTCCACTCTATCTGTGAAATTTTCCGGTCCATATGTTGTGGAGAAGAAAGTCAGTGACACTATCTTTAGCATTCAAACTCATGGCCACAGACGCAGAAACAGATTGTGCCATGTAAACATGATGAAGCCATACTTTACACCAGGAGATGGAAGTGGAACGTCTGAAGTTCCAGAGGTAAAGGATGTTGTGTCATCAGTATCTGTTTTCTCAACAGTGAGCTCTGCTGAAGAGGATGGGTTGGTTATGCGTAGCGCCACACCACAGGGGGTAAGACTGAAGAATTTGGAGCTACCTTCTAAACTGTCTCACTTTTTGTCTCACCTTCCTGATGACCATCGTGGTGATGTTAACCTAATTTCTGGCTTCCCTTGCTTGTTTAATGATATTCCCTCTCAGACTACTGTCATTACACATGACATTGTCTTAACTAACCCAAGACCCATCAAACAGCATGCCTATGGGGTTAGTCCTGCGAAGAGGGAGTGCATGAGGAAGGAGGTGGACTACCTGGTGGAACATGGATTCACTGTGCCCAGCTCCAGTCCATGGAGCTCTCCATGTGTCCTGGATGAGAAGTCTGATGGCAGTCCAAGGATCTGTACTGACTTTCGTAAGGTAAACTCTGACTGTCCCTGATGCACACCCATTGCCACTTATTGAAGATTGTATTGATGAGATTGGTCCAGCAGTGTATATCAGCAAACTTGACATGCTAAAAGGGTACTGGCAGGTTCCATTAACACCCCGTGCCTCTGAAATCTCAGCTCACACCGGACAATTTCCTTCAGTATATAGTGATGCCCTTTGGTCTCTGTAATGCACCTGCTACTTTTCAGAGACTAGTAAACAAGGTGCTGGGTGATGTTCCACTAGTAAACAAGGTGCTGGGTGATGTTCCACACTGTAAGGCATACTTGCCTCACTAACTCTCAACTTTTTTTAAATGTGAATTTGGGAGAGGTTCTATCTTGTATCTTGGTCAGCAGATTGGTCGAGGCCAGGTGCGCCCTGTGGACGCGAAAATCACAGCATTTGCTGCATTCCCTGTGCCAACCACCAGGTGGGAATTGCAACAGTTTCTTGGGATGGCTGGGTACTACCACAGGTTTTACAAAAACTTTTTTTATCGTGGCCGCCCCAATGACTGCGCTAACCAGCCCGTTGAAGCCGTTTGCTTGGTCTAGTGAGTGCCAACAGTTTTTTGAAGATCGCAAGTGTACAATTCTCAGTTGTAACCCTGTTTTGTCTGCTCCAAACTTTTCCTTGCCCTTTAAGCTGGAAGTTGATGCCAGTGCTGTTGGAGCTGGGGCTGTACTCCTACAGGAAGATCTCCAGGGCATCGACCATCCTGTAGCCTACTTTTCAAGAAAATTTGACAAACATCAACTGAGGTACTCCACGATCGAAAAAGAAACTCTTGCATTGTTATATGCTTTGCAGCATTTCGAGGTCTATCTTGCCTCCAGTGTTAAACCTATAAGGGTTTTCACTGATCACAACCCTTTAGTCTTCACAACAGTAACCATCGGCTAATGCGTTGGTCTTTGATTGTTTAGAACTACAACCTGGAGATTGCTCATAAAAAGGGGGCTGAAAATGTACTTGCCGACGCCTTGTCTCGTGCATTATAGGCAGGATTAGCTGATTGTCCAAACCTTTGGTTAGACTCGTATGGGTGGGAGTGTTACGTGTATAGGTTTGTGTTCCTCTCTCTCTCCTTCCTCCCTTTGTCCTTCAGGTGAGAAGAGGAGGATTGGCTGCCACCTGTGGGCTCCAGAAGAGCTGGGGATTGGTTCACCCTCCAGTCACTTGTCCAATCAGAGACGGAGGACACCTTTTGTGAGAGTCTCTCTCTCTCTCTCTCTCTCTCTCTCCATTCGTGCACACAGAAAGTAATTGTTATTACACTAGGTTATGGGTTGTTGCCTCTGGTGTATTTTTATTCTTTTCAGAGATTTTAGTAGACGAGATAGTCAGGCGTTTTGTTTGCTTTTTTGTTGCTCCCAGATAAGGTTGAGCTAGGCCCTATTTTTTTTGTACTTTGGTTATTTTGTTTGGCACAACCCCCACAGTTCTTGCTCCGCCCCCCACATGTTTCAAACCTACATTTGTTGTTCACCTTTTCCTTTAAAGCTGGTTAAATAAATCTTTTTTGACTGCCTCCTGTCTTCCCTGAGTTCTTTCGTTGTTGGTTGTGAACATTATTGTTTCTGCTTATACAAGGAAACGTAACAAGGTTCATTGTCCTTTTGCATTTTTTTCATATTCAGTACTATAGTGATTATGAACACACATATGCAGCATTTCAAAGTATGATGCAAATACACAGACATGCTCCAAGTAATACAAAAGATTAATGAACATGACTTGGGGTTGACATGACATATTTGGGGTTGCTACTATTTGTGATTCATGAATTGTGTATTATCTGTTTATGTTGTGGATTTTCCACTGCACCTTGCAGGACTTTGCAGAGGAAAAAAAGTGAAATTTCATGAGTCATATTATTGATTTATCTTGAGTATTCTATTACTATTTGGCTGAAGTCATTCACCAAAACTTGACCGGCTCTAATTTGGAAAGATGTGTAGTAATTACAAGTATTAAATTACTAATAAAGCTGCTTTAAGGACCACAGCGACAGGACACTGCTGTAGGACGGGAGTATTTTAAGTCAAAAAGTCAGTTAGGGAAACAAAAGCTCTATTGACACTCATGTTTGACAACACATTGGTGAGGATGAAATATTTCACCAGTGGGTTTAATGGAGGAAACCTTGCACACCATAAGAAAAGGTACATACAGTATGTGCACTCCAATGTTTAACAAGCTTCAGTCCATCAGTCATCACTGGTGAACCTGGTATGATGTCCGATTAATACCAAATTTTACATTTTTTTACATACCTTAATGTGTCAGCTACAAGAAGCATGTTTTTTTCATATTTGCAGTGTGTCTCTGTACTTGCATGTGTTGCGTGTATAGTCACAGTGCGATTTCAGGTGATTATTAGTTGAGAACTTTAGATTTATAAGGCACCCTACACCCTACCTCTGTTTTAATAGAGGAAAAAAGACCCCCATAAATCACTGGAGGGTGGAGGTCTGACCTTCTCACCCTCATAAACAGTGACCAGAGCTCTGCTGCTTTTCATCTGACCCTTTTTTTCCAAGTCTGTTGGAACATTTTAAAACCTGCTGAGTCTCAGCTGATTTTTTTTTTTCACCTAAACATAGCAGTCGCAAAGATTTATGTTACAAATCATCAGGTTTGCTGGTGCAGGTTTTCCAGCACTTGTGAACCACAGGTTCATGTTTCAGCATGTTTCTTTGGTTATCTTAATATTGTTCAGGTTAAATATCAGGACACACTGTTTTAACCAGGCTAGTGGTAAGGATTTATAGACAGTGTTATCACTAAAATATCTTAACAACTTATGGATGGATCACCATAACATCTTGACATTCATAGTCTCAGAGGATGGAGCCTATTGACGTTAGTGACCACCTGGCTTTTTCTATAGCACCAGAAGCATTGACATTTGTGGTTTTGGTGAAGTTTAATACACTGGTTACCTACAGTAAGTACAGGCCCACAGAGCTGCTTGCATGACTGTAGACTCCTCCTCTAGACTACTCCAAACATTACGAGTAAATGTAATAGACATACTTAATTTAACTTTTGTTTCATGTATTCATTTGAAGATGGATACAGTCACCACTGCACACAGATCTGATGTTGTCCATTTCTACTTCACTTTGCTGCATTTTGCTTTATCAATACTCCAATTTTTGCACTTCGGGAAAGCATAATAACCTTTTTGTTTGTTTGCAATATTTTGTGATTTTCCACCTTTTCCTTTCTGATTTAAAACATTTGTGATGGGAACATACTATCACATAGTCACTATGTGACTTCTTGGTTGCTTGAAGCCACCTGAACACAAGACCAATGTTGTTAATGGATGTTAGAAGTAATATTAGCATATGTACGGTGAAATTATAGCTGCACATTAGCAAAATTTGTGATTTAATCTAATAATATAGCAGACTAATCTGTGTGCGTTGTCTTTTATGACATTTACAAGTACATTGTGATACTGAGAGTTTTGTGAGACCTCACCTGCAGATAAGAATAAACCCAGAACAAATCATCTCTCTGACCCTGCTGTTTCAGTTAGCTCTTATTTGTTTATGATAGCATTTTTGCCCTCGTACATTGCTGAATGTGATATTTTGCAATATTCATGTTAGTCTTAGGATTATTTTTTGTCTTCCGTCATTCCTGAAAAATCTGCTTTCTTCTGAGCCACCTGCTTAAATAAAGGCTTTAATCAGTTTCAATGTTTTTTAGCCATGTAAGGCTTACTGTTACCGTAGGCTTCAGTTTGTTGGTTCATCGGCTGCTTTAGTCTGAAATATCTCGACAACTCTTTGATGGATTTCGTACAGACATTCATAGTGCCCAGAGGATGAAACCTTCTGACACGACACAGCGTATTCTCTTTTCGTGACATTCCACCAGAAGTGTCACAGTGTGGTTCAAAAGTGTCTCTATGAGAATATGTATCTGTTCTATTTTTCAAACGGCTTGCTGGAGGTCAGACACAGAAACAGCAAAAAGGGAAACAATTTAGCTACGTAGCCTACTTAGTCATGGTGAAAGAACATAAGCCAAAGAAAAATGACCAAATCTGAGCAGGTCAGGTTAATAACGTCTGCTGGGCAAAATGCTCCTGGGACGTGAACCTGCATGGAGTGTGAATTAAAATAGCATTGCAGATGCAACATCACATGCGCACTAAAAAAAAACAGGGATACTAGCACCAACCTGTAGCTGACATTCACATAAAGTCAAATTTAACATGGAGATAGTGAGAGAGAGAGAAAAAAATATGCTGTTCATCCTGTGAAAATAAGACATGCTGTCACTCCTGACAGGATTAAAATTACAAGAGGATCACACAGTTCAAAGAAGAACTGTAGATAATTGCAGGTGTAATTATAACTGGGGTTGGGGTGAATAATTACCCACATACACACCCTGTACAGGACTAAAATCACTTAACCAGGGCAGGTAATGTTCACATCACCCTGTGTCCTCAAGAGAAATGAATCCAGTCCAAACAGGGCTTTAGTCTTGTTTTCTCACCTGTTGCAGTTCTTAGCACAGTGGATATTTAACATGCACACCCTGTCTCACTACATAAATTTCACCTTTTCTCTTCAGGCTCTCTCCTTTGTGTAGTATTAAAGAAAGCTGGATGACATTTCCAGTGATTAACGTGTATTCACTGTCCCATGGAAGGATTTGTTACAATGGAAGAAACTTACACAACTTGAACAAAAAAAAAAAAAAAATCAAAAGATAGTTCTGAGGAAAAATGCTGACTTGGTTTAAATGCATAACTGAGGATGTGCAATCATCTCAGATGTCTTATGTAAGCTATTGCAGCAGTGTGACTTATCAGTGCGTGAGTAAAGGTTGTGTCACTGGGACGCTCCCATCTGCAGCATGTTTCTTTGAACTGCAGTCACACCCTGAATCAGGGTGAGTGATTCACAACCAAGAGGAAACTGGATGTGTCAGATGCAGCTATCCCTTTTTATTCCCCTTCAGTAGCAAGCTGATAAAAATCTTGATATTCCAAACTGTCTGACAGTTGTTAGTCTTTATTGAAGCTTGGCGGACATATCATATCATATCAGATCAGATCATATCAGATGGACATTTTCTAAATGTCTTGTTCATCATTTTACACACAATTCACCAAAATTCAGCCTATAGACAGTCTGGTCTGGAGATTGGAGTGTTGCTTCTTGAATTCTGGCTCCTCAGTCCATTCAAAGTGTTCTCTACCCGAAGTACTATCATAAGCAATAGAAAGTGCTATATCACTCCTCTGCCATCAGCGTATGAGATTGTGAATGTGTTGTCCAATGAAAGGAGCCTGGCTCTGCCACCTGTACGCTCAGGGCAATCCAAACTTTTCTTGTCTGTTGGTGAAACTCGCTACCAGTTCCTACTGTACCAGATCAGGGGCCTCTCCACCTTCTAACACCTCCTGAAGACCCAGAGTACATTCTCTCATAGCACCACCAACAAATGGACCTGCTAAATCTATCCAATCCATGAATGCAGAATGCTAGGGACCAAGATTTTGGCATCAGTAGTGTTCTGCTTTCCATTTGCAATGTAGACTATTGACCAATCAGGTCTGAGTGGGCTTTGGTTGTATGGAGGTAAACAGTCTGTGTTTAGAGCAAATGAGTCAAAAAACATTGGCTGAAATACAATCTTGAGACCATCAGCTACTGTGTGACAACGACTTAGTGTTTTATTAGCATTTTTAAAATCTATCTATTCATATGTATATTCATATATCTGTTTATAGAGATGAACAAAAATGTGTTTATGGCCTGTTATCTATTTTTTACGGATATCTTCTGGCTTCACTGGAATCCCTGAAATATCGGTCATTGCCCCCAGAGGCAAAGCATCCTCCTTTTTATGTTTTAAACAAACTATTTTCATCAGATATTTGATTCCGAGCCCAAGCAACATTTGTTTTTACTGTGAGATTTACTGTGAGAGCTACAGAAAATCTTCCCAAATCAGACGACAAGCTGCAGAGGGTAGAGATCTGCTGAATGTAGAAAATCAGATTATCAGTTTATTAAAATTGTTTCCAGTTTGGAGGTCTGCAGTGTCTGACAAACAGACATTGACTGAAGCCACTGACAGTAACAGAATGAATTCCTTACTCTCAAGGACATTTGAGCATTCCTAATGGGGTCATGGACGTCACATCTTGGACTTTTCTTTCCCTTTTTATTTTTTATTTTTACCCCATATTCACCACACTGCAGCTTCAGATTATTAATACAAAATATAGTCAACACATAAATAATGCTGTATATCAATACAATTTACAGTCAGTTACAATTTCTTGTGGTTTGTTCAGATTTCAAAATGACTAATAGAGATACAAACATCGAGTACACATTAAGTTTAATAAATTTGGTATTAGTATAAGATCATAATTGACTATTAAATCTCTGCTGGAACAATATCATAACATGTGATAAAGCAGCTCAGTGTTTTACAGCAAATAGAAGTCGTAAGACTATTGTGTTATGTGAGGTTTGAGGTTGACATACCAATTAACTTAGATAACGGCAGCAAGGATTTCACTGGGTTAGGGTCTACTAAAAGTTTAGTTGTTCAAACGAAAATGAATCTCAGTCTAATAATCGATTGTCTTAAGTTTTTTTTCTTTGTGACTGTGATGAAACAGGCATATCTGAGAGTGAGGTGTTGTATTCTGACTGAATTCATGTGGGACTTTAGGGCAAATTAGTGTAGTACCTTCCAAACACTGACAGCTTTACATATTATGGCTGATGCTTCTGTTACAGTCTACACCCACAGAGCTCACAGGCGTGTGCGTTGGTTTGTACATGATAAAGGGCCACGTGCGGAACTTTTATCAGTTGAAAGATTTCCTAAAACCTTCCTCAGGTGAGTCTGACCTGCCTGTAACCCGAAACTACCTAAAGATATTCATACAGACAGACAGACAGAGTAACAGATTTATATTCAAATGCATCCATTTGTCTTTTCACAGACAGGTCTGTCTCAACAAAGAGCTTTTTTATAGAGCAACAAAAGATATGAATGCAGTGCTATTACATCTGTGTGTGTGTGTGTGTAGGTTCCTAGTATAACCAGCTGAATGGGTGTGTTCTCGGCTCCAGCACAAAGGAATGTGAGGCGTGGTTGTCAGTGTTGCCCAACACAAAGCAGTTCTGCGTTCAGTCTGACACCTATGGCAACCAGCGGCTCTAAACCTCAACTGTGAGCAGTCAGTTTATGTACAGGTGTGCTACTGTCTTTCACTGTGTTTAGATTTATGTGTTCAGATATCACTTCCAGTTGGGCCTTAACAAACAAACATTAATAAAATGACAGCACTGGTTGTCAGCCACCCTTCATATAAAAATGTCTTTTATTTTTCATATAATTGATTTGGATGTTTGAGCTTCACTGTGCAGAATGATGGATGTTCAGTTTGTCTCCACATCCATCTCCTGATGGAGGAAAGGTTTCTATTTGGTCCCCTTCAACCTGTTTAAGGCGTGAACCTACAAGTTCTGTGACATCACAACTAGTTTGGCAACCAGTCCAGTGTTGAAGTGTGGCATGGAAACCTACAGTGCACAGACACTAAGTATGGACTTCAGTATTTTTATATTAATAGATTCAGTCCTGCTTTTAGGAATTTTCGATCATTTAAATGAAAAGGTGGATCAGGCACATGACATTTTTCATCCCTGAATAGTTCCACATTTTTTAACATATCTGGAGGGGGACCTTTAAGTTCAGTAGTATAGCAGGAAATAGTTATAAAAGCAATACATATTATGAATAGTTCAAATCATCCAACAACACAATGTAAATATACAACACACATCAAAAATCACAGTGAAAGCAGTTCTGAAAAGTTGAGTTTTGACAGGTCAGTGCAGTCTCTGATTTGTTCGGTTCATGGAGGGCTTTGTGTTCTAGATATATTGAAGTTAATTCAGTACTTTGGAAGATGTGCCATATAAAACGCTGTTGCAGTAGTGGAGCACAGATTGAGGTTTCAGCAGCGGAGAAGGAGAGTGATTTTCTTTAAGGTGGAAAAGGCAGTTCTGGTGATTGGGTTTATGTGTTGTTCTTTCTGTGTGGAGTTTGCATGTTCTCACTGTGTCAGCGTGGGTTCTCTGCGGGTACTCCAGCTTCTACTACACAGTCCAAACACATGCAGGTTTTATATTGGTGACACTAAATTGCCTGTAGGTGTGAATACGAGTGTGAATCCCTGATGAAGATAAGCAGTTATGGAAAATAACGGGTCTAAAGGTCATAAATGACAGTACTTGTTACTACCGATGAAACGATACTAGAGGAAAAATCACCAGGGATCAGTAAGTTGTTGCAATTGATCGTGTGGGGAACATGAATATTTGTACCAGACCATCCAATTATGTCAAATTGTTTCACTAAAAAACTGAAAGCAGTATCCTGTTTGTGGTGCTGTACTTGAAAGTCAAAAGATCACTAGCCTGGCTCACAGGAAGTAAGCTGTTGGTACAAGCCTGCCACTGTTTCAGTGTTCATGTCCACTGTCTGTTAATGTTTTAAACATCCCTGTCGCTACAGGAAATAACAACCTCAGAGCTGTCAACCTTCACAGTATGTTCCCCTAACTCTAACCTGGTTGCTAATACTGTGAATATAAACAAGCCAGCAGAGTTATCTTCTTCTGTTTTGTGTCGATTTAGCCATGTGAATGCCAGCCAGGGATCGCCTCCCCCACATACACCAAATCAAGTTCTCCTGACATTATTCTGCAAGACTGAAGCTTGCAGACCTCTGTATGAGTGAAAATATGAAATATTTTGGAAAAATCAATATAAATGATAGACAGACAGATAGATAGATAGATAGATAGATAGATAGATAGATAGATAGATAGATAGATAGATAGATAGATAGATAGATAGATAGATAGATAGATAGATAGATTTCAATAAAGATAATCAGTGACATCAGACAGCCTGTGAGAACAAGTGAAAACCAAAACTGAAATAGTTACAAGAGTTCAGGCGTGAGGCTGGGTCACTACATCTCCAAACATGGTGAGGGCGGGAGAGGTAGAGAGAGAGTTGGAGGGGGGTTCCGTAGAAATGAAGTCTTCTTCTCTCTTCTCCTCTCCTCTCCTCTCCTCTCCTCTCCTCTCTTCTCCCTGTCGTTAATCCAGCTCAGTCGTCACAGGCGGCCAGGTAAAGCGACAGCTATTTCAGCGTGCGTCAGCGACGTCGTGCGCGCGAACATTACGCACGTCTCCGGTGTGCAGCAGGTGTAACCCTGTGGACACACCCACAAGGCAAACTCCTGTCAGGCAGAAAGTGCAGCCTGTCAGTCGCAGAAGGGCACCGCAGAGGGAACGTCAGCAGGTAAGAGGCTGATCATTTACCTGGACACTTTGTTGGATTTGAACCTGTCTGCTGCCGCGTCGCTTTGTTGTCATTGACTCCGGAGCTGTCACACATCCTGTCGTTCCGCTTTCACACACTTCCGTGAGTTCACCTTTTTCACGTTTCTTGGAGCTGGAGTTAAGATGATCTAAGTTTTAGAGGGACAGCAGCTAAGCAGACACCTGTAGAGTTCAATCACAGAAACTTTCGATCCAAACTATCACCAAAGTGCAATCGAGTAAAACATCACAGTGTAGGGACTGATGTAGGGTGTCATTAATGAATAAAGCCAGAAGGTTCCTTTAAATGTGATAACAACTGGAGATTTCAAGATAAACGTTGGTAACACATATGCTACTGTAACTTCTCACAGGATCATTATTATGTCAGTAACAGTTTAGTTGGATAAAAGCAGCATAACTCAGCAGTTCATAACTTAGGAAAAGCACTTTTCCTCTTCTTGGAAGGCTTTAGGTTTTCAAAATGGGAGATTTTCGGGGAGATTTAGTAAACAGGACAGAACAGACCTTTTGTGCATTTGCTGTACTATGTAGTTATGTCAAACAACAATATTAGATTATAAGATTACTTGGCTAAATTGTTGAGCATCTATGGGATCAAATATCATAATAATGATCCCAGGGGTGTCCAGGAATGAAGCTTCATATGATGATCCCTGCTGCAGAGGAGTACAAATATTTCAGCAAAATTACAATTTTGTTCCATTCAGGAGCCTCTGAATGTCACTAAAGACTATTATTTGAATCTCTTTGAGTTACTGTTAACTTTGATAAAGTTGCCATGAACATAACTCAGGCATACTGTTGATCCCTAAAGCACGATACAGTCTGGGATAACATCATACGTCATAAGATTGAAAATCCTCACAGCTGGAACCAAACAGAGTATTAAGGGGCAAAGTGCAAGATTATATCTAAAGGTTGAATTAATCTAGGACATAACAACGTGTAACAAAACGTGCAGGATCTGTTTATCTCTGGGGTCAGGGTGCATTTATGGCTTTGGCTGCTGATTTCCAGTGCAGGGAAATACTCATGCTGTGTTTGTTGTGGAAGAACAGACTGACCAAATAACTACTCAAAAAGCACCATAGAGTTATGAGTGTTGTCCTGTCCTGTTGATTAGTTTCGATAGATGCAGTTGTTTCCAACTCCAAATTGTGGGAATTGAAAAAAAAAAAAAAGACTGATAATGAAACTCGCTGGTGATTGATGAAATTTTAGAGATAATGTTTTGTGCTATCTCAAAGTGCCACGAAGGGCGAGTCTGACTGCACTGTACACTGCGCTCTGATAAGAGACCTGCAGAAAGGAGACGTTATCTTTTTTCCAGCTGGGCGGAGGGCTGTAATGTCAATTACACAAGCTCCACCACAGTGTCAGTTATTAGTTAAAGTGTGTCCAGTGTGTAAGATTTAGTGGCGTCAGCCATGAGTCTGCATGTCACAACCAACTGAATACCATGCCTGTAGAAGAAATGCTGTTCGCTGGCCGCAAGGCTTCAACATGTTTAGTAACTGTTCAATGATGGCGACAGTTTGTGGCAATAATGTTCCGTAGTGTAACAGAAGTTCACGTTGAAGCTGCAATATCTGTGTCTGTGATGTCCATGAATATTCAAATAAATCTGATTGTTAAGATTTTTATGATTTGGTCTGTAGGTCGCCCCTGACCACAGTTAGCCACAGTGGACCTCAGTCATCATGAAACATCTTTTTTTCTTGCTATATATGGTATGTTATGTTCACATGCTAATGGTAAAGTCAGACATCCTGGACTTTGTAGTTGGCTGCCAAATAGCGTCACTGTTTGGATTGTTTCCTTGGGAAATCCAGAAGTCTGGCAGCGGGCGGTGGTTGTGTTGGCCTAAATTATATTATATCTATATCTATATATATATATATATATACACACACACACATATATACATACATATACATATATGTATATGTATATGTGTGTGTGTGTGTGTGTATATATACCACCAAACTCTCAGAGCTTTTTAGTTTCATGATTAATTGGTGTTGGAGTTGGTGGAGGCCAAACATTAGCCAAAACAGCTTTATATGGTAAGATAAAATGCCTGCTTGTTGTGGAGTTGTTCATCTCCCAAGTGGCCAAACAGACGACTAAAAAAAAAAAAAAAAACCCAGAAGATAATCATAGCTGAGAAAATGAAATCACAGAATGCGGAATCTAATTTTGGTGGCTTCTCGGCTGTAGCTGTGCTACAAGTATTAGAGTCTGCTACGTTATAGAGAGATCTCAAGCAGATACATTTGAAAATGTTTCTCTGTTTGGGCCTCCAAACTGTTGTTTCTACTCATGAAACCAAAGTTGTATTTCAGTGCTCTCCAAAGATGGCCACATGTTGCAGTGTTAGCAGGAAAAACAAAGCTCACCTTAAGTGTCTGCTGTGTCTCACGTTAACAGACTGTATGTGTGCTGTCGCTCTGCAGTCTGTATGTGAAACACTGTTGTGAGGCTGTTGTCTCACTGACTTCAAAAGCAAACAGAGGAGTCAGTCATGCATGCTGAAGTGTTTTCCCAGGCCAAGGAATTCTGAAACCCCAACTTAGTATTAGCTGTTAGGATCTCTGACTGCTGCCTATAGCTCTTTTCTTTCTATATATTCCTCCTCTTTATCTTTATCTTACTGTCTGTTTTTCTGCTCCAGTTGACTTTATTTCACGTTTAATCTCACTTTCTCGTTCTGTTTGTGTTCTTTCTCTGCCTGGCACTCTTATTTGTCTCTTCTTCACCATATTATCTTTTAAACTTTCTTTCCACTCTCATGATGTTTTCTGTAACGCCTCGTGACGACTCTTTGACAATGACTGATTTGTTCTAATGGTTAAAACCTGACACTGCTTGACTGTGACAGTCACAGGAAGACATTAGTTAGACATATCCGTTCTTGTTATTGTATACTGTGCAGTAATTGAACCTGACTGTCTCACCACATTTTCCTCCTTTGCTCTCCGCTCAGACATTTTTCTTGAATTTCCTCATACCTCTGTTTCTCCTTCACTTTCCGTCTGATCACTTTCACCCCTTAACCATTTTCTCTTCATTTATTCAGACAACTTTCCTTTTCTCCAGTCCTTCCTCACATGTCCTACTTTCACATTCATCTTCATCTGCAGATCGACTGTGAAACAAACAGATTTGATATTACGACGGGAGGTCGTGCACTGCAATTTCTATCTGTTTATCTTCATCCAGATCTGTCTGTCTCACATACTGACACACACACACACACACACACACACACACACACACACGGTCTCAGTCTTTCTCTCTTTAATGCGTTTTGATGGGACAGCATTCTTTTCCCACTTAACCAACCAGACCAACGAGAAAACACAACTGTACTCTCTCATAGTTTTGCCCAGCACACACCCACCCTCTTTCTCTCTCTCTCTCTCTCACACCTCCTCACAGTCTCTCACACATACCCTCTGCAAATAGAACATATGTCAAAAGCCTGAATTTTAGTCTGGTTACTAAAATAATGCTTTTCTTACATATTGTGCTCTTGTGTTTACTGTCCTCTTCACTTCCAACATTATTTAAATCAATATAAAGTCATTGTCTGAGCTAACTGGCATGCTAACAGATACTGTGATTGAGACGGGGTTGCACCAGCTTCGTAAATCCTTCACAAGTTTGTGTGCAAAGACTTTTTTAAGTTCTTAGTAAGTACTAGTTGCAAACTAGTGATTTACGAAATCGGGTTGCACCAGTTTTTAAGGATATCCTGGCTGGTAATAATTTAGTTGACTGACAAGAGGTTACTGCAGCATCACAGCTAAGCTAACCTTACCAATGGTGATCATTTATTGGTCTATTATTACATATTTTCCTATTTCTCAGTTTACTCATACTGTCAGCAATATTACCTCTTTTACCCCTTGGTCTTAATGGGCTATCCTGTATGTTAGCATCATGCCAACATTAGTTCTGTCAGTTAGTTGGTTTTGAGTCTGTAAATCTGCACTTGGTAAACAGTTACTATGCATTATAACTATCAGGCCTTTTAAGCATCACTGTTGTTGCTATGGTTACACGCATTTTCTGTGGCCAGTCTTCCCTCGTGTAAAACCTAAACGTGGTTTAAAAGCAGCGGCTCTGTCCTGTCCTGCCACAGTGGGCAGTAAAGAGCTCATTCAAAAAGACATAAGGCTGCGAGGATTAGCTGGTTTGGCAAATCCCACCTCTGACAAATCTTCCCTCAGGTTTTTTCAATGAGAAGCATCCGGGAGTGTCTCCCACACAGGATGTATTGGGTGAGTCAAGGGCTTTAGTGGATTTATTAGTCTGTGAAAAAGGTTTTTATAAGTTCAAAATCAAGTGTGTGTACTGTATGAGACACATAAGTAATGAGATGATAGATGATGTCATTGTTTTTAGAAAACTTGATTCCTTTCCTGCTGATACCTGTCTGTGTCTGTGTCTGTGTGTGTGAATTAGGGATGGGCGATATGGACTAAAAAATTAATCCTGATAATTTCTGGTATTTATCACAGTAAGGATAAAAATGACAATAAATAAACACCAATTCAGCCTAATCTATAAAGACTATAAATCTGTCACCAAAACAATAATAAAGGCTAGGGGGAGCTGATGTGTTGCTGTGGGCGTGTCTGTACCTGCTGACCTGCTGAATGTAACTGCTGTAAAACAATCAGGAAATATATTTCACTGATTAATAACAGCTTTATTGAAGCCGGCGCTCACTCTCTGTTATTGTTCTCTCTCTCATATATGCGTAAATTATGAGTCAGACTCACAGATTTAGAAGCTGGTACATGAAACAAACAAAGTGAGAACACACACACAGGTATATTATCAGAGTTTAGTCACCTGGATAGTCTCTACTTCACGGACATTTCAGGCTGTCGGTGTCTGTTATCATGGGATGACATATTCTTACCGTGGGGAATGTTTTTGACGATATATCGTAAACGACGACATATCGCACATTCCTAGTGTGAATATCCTCCCATTCACTAAAACCTCCATTACCTTAGCATCTAGCTATGTCATAAAACTAGAATGATGATCTCAGACTTGGCTTTAACACACACACACACACACACACACACACACACACACACACACACACACACACACAAATTATGTACACACTTCTTGCCAGGTTTGAACGGTTGCACCCTCTTTTTTTTTTACATCTTGGCAACAATGCTGATACTTAAAGGAGTCACAGCTTGTCTTATGAAGCTGTGTATTGTCTTTTTGTGATTTATCTCTCATCACAACCCTCTAACATTCATTAATATGGCTTAATGTGAATCTGCACACACTAAACCTGTTATATGACCAGTGTCATTCCTTCATCATTTGTGAGAATAAAGAATCTGATCCATTGATTCAATCCATGATCCAGAGAGAGGAGCAGAGTTCAGTGACCTTTTCTCTCAATGACACAAAGACTAAGTGTGTATTATCATGTTTCAGTGCATGTCTGTTGCTGTGTGGTGAGTTTTTGTTTGGGGTGTTGTCTGTCTGTCAGCTGTCAGGATGCTTTGAAAGAAGAAAAGTATGTGTCTGTGTTTGCCTCCATTCTCTTCACTGTTCTTTCTTTTTTGTATTTGCATATATACATATAGCAAACTACAAAGACATATAACTACACTCGGAAAAATATTAGACCTGCTAGACCATCGATGAAACTGAGAATTAGAACAAATTTATAACGACTTCTAATAATGCCAAAAAACAAAAGGCTTCAGGGTAGGCGTAGGCCTAATGAAGCATAATATTGCCTTCACTTGAATTTAAATGATCAATAATCATCCCCACCAGCTGTGTTGATAGATATGTTAGATAGAAGTGTTAAAAATACATACTGATCATGTCCAGTAGGGTTTCAATGGTTGTTGGGGGTGTGGTGGTGTGTCTTTCTGTCTATGTCTCAGTTTGAAGACTTAACCAGGAGCTTGGCTCTATGAAAATATAAGTATTTAGCTTCTGCCGCTCTAAAGTTCCACCGAACAAGATGTCTTTTGTGTGGTACATTCATTTCTATTATAATACAAATGTCAAGTCGTCTGGTATGTGGAACACCCTGAGGTGGCATCTGGCTCCCGTCAATCATTAACACAATGGAATTCATGTATAGAAGGAGAAAGTTCCCATAAACCACTAAAAAAATCCTCTGTGTGTGTGTGTGTGGTTCATTAGCGCTCTGTGTTACAAGTCTGACATCAGTCTGTTTTATTCTGCACAGGGACAATTGTCAAAGTCAGTTTGAGATTTATTTGTTAGCCATTTAGTTATGAAACACAGGCCTAATCTAATGCTAATGTGCTATTAATGATGAATGCACCAGTTGGTAAATAAACCGGTTTGCTAAAAATCTACTACTACTGTATGTATATGATCAAATAAATTAAATAAGCTTATTGCACAGTAATAACCTTAGTTGTAAAACACAAGCTGAGCCAATATAGGAAAAAGGAATGTGATATCATCAACAGTAACCAACCGTGACCTGTACCACACCGCCCATCTAGCTAGGTAGTCAACCTGTTCAACACGGTTTACCTTGGTTAAAGGTGCAGTGTGTAAGATCTGGGCAGACATGGAATATAATATTCATAACTATGTTTTCATGCACGTATAATCACCTGAAAAGAAGAATCTTTATATTTTTGTTACTTAAAAATTATCCTTTTATATTCTACAGTGGGAGCAGGTCCTCTTTCACAGAGGCCACCATGTTGAAACACCATGTTTCTACAGTAGCCCGGAACAGACAAACTAAACACTGACTATACACAGAGCCTTTCAAGTGTCGTTTCTCCTTTACACTAGGAAGGTGAGGGTGATGTGAGGGGATTGCAATGTAGGAATCACACCGGTAGATGCAACTAGATTCTGCACACTGGACCTTTAAGCTTTAATCTCAACATGGTTGGTAAACGTTGTTGTATAGCATGCAAGCTCCTGACTTGATAAGCTTGCATTTGTCACTGAAGATCTTTTCTGACAGTCGGAGCACAAAATTAGCACCAGGCACCAGCTAAATGCTAATGAAATATGTTTCACACATACTTTAAACATTCCTGACGATGAACGACTGACTGATGACAAATGAGCATGACAGTAACAGATATTGATAGCAGGTTAGCTACCGTCAATGATAGCTGCCTACACTATCCTCCAAAAGTTGCGACACGGCCTTGGTATACAACGTACTGAATGCTACATTCTGGCAAAGAGCTTGAGTATAGAATTACACGATTACAAATGCTAAACTGTTAGCATGGACCACTGGAGGCAGTGCGCTTATAATGCTGGTGTTTATTCTTTTGCCCGAGAAGAGTGTCGATAAACTCTTGTCATTTTACAGCATTTGTGTCTGGCATCACTCAACATCCTGAATGGTAAGGTGTTAGCATGGAGAACTGTCACTCATCGCAGTAGACTGTGTGTAAGGCCAAGACTTAGACTAAGTGGGTCACATGGTGATGTGGATGGTTTTCTCACATATGAGAAGCACATACTTAACATTGCAAACAAAAAAAAAACAGCAACTCAACAGTGAATCATGGGAAAGTAGGAAAGTAGATGAAGGTGGTAGGTATGTTAGCAATGAGGGTGTGAGGCCTGGTCGGCTGACACACACGCAAATTTGTTTGGAATGGTAACATCACATACTTATGAACATTTCCACTTGTGTGTGAGTGTGTGTGTGTGCACGCCTGTGTGCGTTGACATGGTTGACTCACCCTGTAAACGACTCCTTGTTATTAGACTGCGTGTTTGTTATTGTCATATCAGTGTGGTGGTATGTATTTCAGATATCTTTTTTTTTTTTAATGAAAGATTTTTTTTGGCCTTTTTCAAGCTTTATTTTTGACCGAGACAGCTGAAGAGTGACAGGAATGTGGGGATAGAGAGACGGGGAACGGCATGCAGCAAAGGACCACAGGTCGGATTTGAACTCTGGGCCCCTACTTTCACACTGAATGATAGCAACATTCCTTAAGGTTCACTGCATCAGACAGTGTGAGAGATGAGCTGCATGAGTCTGCTTCAACGTCATATAAATGACGAGGCGATTGTGTGATAAATACCTGGTAAATCAAAGCATGAAAATGATTCAAGTAGAGACGGGTCATCAACTTGCATGGTCTGTCTGTGCTGCTCCCATGTTTGGAAAATGCATTTAGCCACCAAACATATCTGACAATGTGATCTAGTTGGTGTTGCCAGGGGGCACACACCTATGGGTGTGCAGAGCTCTTCTGTAGTACAGTTTGTCTGCAATCAATAAGAAGTGCAGTGAGGATGACCAGACCGAGGCGAAGAAGAGAGCGCTATCTCCAATTTATCAGCAGTTCACATATGGGTTGTAATGATTTCTAGTTAATTGGATATAAACAAAGACTCAGCAGACTGCTTCTGTGACTGAGCTTCAGCATCTTCTGCACAAATCATAAAGTAGTACTGAAAGAACACAATGTTTTAAAAAGCTCCACTCATATGAAGGTGAAGGGAGAACAGCTCATGGGAAACAATAACAGTCACAGAAAGAAAAGCTGTTGTAGATGTACTTCTCTAAATCAGAAGCAGGAGCATGTCCACATGAAATAACTCTTGAAATGCATTGAACTTCACAGATGTATGCGACTTTTATAAAATCCACACAGGTGATCTGAATTTAAGTATACAGGGCACAAGGCCATAGTACCCATGATTCACCTGGACTCTCTACTTAAAGGAAAGTGTCTACTTCAAAGAAAAACAAGGCCCCAGACAGCAGAGAGGTTTCTGGTTATTGAATCACGCAACAACATGGTCTCAGTTCAATCTGAAACACTGCACGTCTTCAGTGTCTTATTCAAACGATTCAACAAATTTGCGGCTGCCAAGCTAATTGCGTCTAGTCATTGTTTCAAATCCAGCACCAGAAGTGTTGTGATCCGTTTCAGAAGCGCCCCAGAAGTATTTCTCCGCTCGGCTCTGCCGAGAACACAGGGCTGTTCAACATCGCAAGCAGTCTGCATCAATCTGCACAGAGCAGCTCGGCCAACTTCAGATTGTCAAAACAGCTAAAAGAAAACAATTTAACTATGTAGAATATTTTACATTTAGGAGTACATAAATCCAGAAAAATGACCAAATCTGAGCAAGTTTGGCGGGCAAAACGCTTGGGTTCTGAAACGTTCTTGGTGTGGTTTAAAGTGCATGGAGAACAAACCAAAACAGCACCACGGCCATGACGTGCCAGAGGAGGTTTCACCAAGGGATTTAGGAGGGTTGCCTACAGGACTCGACATGACATGATGTCCATTGATTTTTATGGGCCACTTTCTAACTGCCAAGATTAATAATATATTATTATTCTTAAAAGGTTTCAATTATCTGTCCTGTTCCCAGATTTACTGATTTACACATAAAATGCACCAGGCAGGATATTGATGTTTTTGTAAGTTGATTTTAACAAGATGCAGTTTTAGAAGACGTAGAAGTAAATACAAAGAAAAACATATACTTGCAGTATAATGCAGTTCGTTGTGTCGCATTTTGTAAGATCCACTTTTCTTGTTTTAAATTCTCTTTTCCAAAACACTTATTCGTGGCTTTAACTGCAGATTGCCACATTATCTCACTGAACTCAGAGTGCTTCTCAATATGTTCCCGCACTGAAATCTTCCCTTTTCTGCTTTTCATCTCATTTCATCAGCCTTTCCGACGCTCGCATTACCCACAGTAACATAATGTTCAGGCCAAACGGTTTAGATTTTAGGGTCATGAGTGGTGTTTTGGAGCCCATTTTCTACATCTTGTAATTTCTCCTGCTAATGGATGCCTGAGAGTCCTAATTATTCATCTCAGTCATTTAAAAACTGCCACAGAGCTACTCCTGAAATGCATCTAAGTGCATTTTTGCATTTTATAGCTCCTTGTTTTTTTTTTCTTCCAAGTTTTAATGAGCGTTGTTTTGCATTATGCAGTACCTCCAGGCTTCAATTTGGCATCTGGGAAAGTTGGCTTGACTCCAAGACTGTGGTCACCCAGTGCTTATTACTCATTAAGCCTCGTCGGAGGGCCGAGTGGGTGCAGGCTTGGTGGGTGCTGGGTGGGAGATGCAGTGCTTGGAGAGATGTTGTTGTTGTTGTTGTTGTTGTTTTTGTCGATGTTCTAGTTATGGAAGTGACCGAAGAAATGAGAAAGTGAAGTTTGAGATGTCTGTCCGTCTGTCTGCATGCCTAAGCCTTCTTATGTATGCATTATGACTGGAAAATGATGGTGTTTGCTTCCAAGGAGACCTTTTATTCATGAGTTATTTGATATGCCACTTCTTTAGGTAATGTTTGGTTAGTTTGAGCAACTAAAGCCACTTATCTAAAAAAAAAATACAAATAACTTTACAGACATTTATATTTCCTGTGTCATCTCAAGGACCGGCATGATGTACATTTCACCAATGTCTGTCCACAGACAGAGTAACTGGTGACCACAGACATGTGACTGCCTTTGTGTATGCAGGTGCCTAATGTCGGATAAGCAACCACATTCAAATCAGCTGTGTCTGTATATCCAACAGTTTGAGGTCACGCTGCTACCACACTCACACCCGGAGAGAGGAAAGTCATTCCACGACTGCAAAATGTCTCCTGTCAACAAACACAGAAGTCATTTGGCTGACGCTGATCTTTCTAGACATTCATTCATAGTATGTTTTAGGTGTATTCATGCAGCTGAATTATGTGACCGTATATCGCTCTGCTTGAATATCTGTTTTCCTGCCTGCCTGCCTGTCTGTCTGTCTGACAGCTCATTCATTTGATCTTTTTTGACGTGTCTTTGGGAGGAGCTCGTTGTATGTTGCAAACCCGGCCCTGCACCCCTGTGTGTGTGTGTGTGTGTGTGTGTGTGTTAGGATGTGATTGGGTGGTGTTCAGAGCTGTGCTGTGCCAAACTTTTAAATAACCTGTGGTAATACCTGTGTGCAGTGTCAACATGTCATTAATCAGTCTCGTGTGCATGCTATGAGGGACAAAGTGATGTGACCAGAGCATGTCTCATCAATTGGTCATGCCTTCCATATATTCTGCAGATTCTCTTTAAATTTGGCTGTAATCTCCAATTTGGTGCCAAATTTTCCTTGAACTTCCTGTGCTCAAACTCTCCCTTCTGGGAAAGGGGAGGCGGTTTTAGATATCTGTGTTTAGTTTCTGTGTGAGTGCTTTTCACACTGGCTGCAGAGGAAACTGGTTGTTTTGTTCTTTTTTACACATTTAATGATAGTGGAGGGAATGACCGAGACGTGAAAATTGTTAAACACTGAGGAACTGGTTCAGCTCTGCTTTAATTAACGGGAGGAGCAAAGCGAGATAGAGCAAATACAGGAGAGGTGATATGCTTCTTATTCACTGCATCATTAAGTACAGGCAAACTGGTTCTGCTGTTTTATACAGCCGGTGTGTTTATATATAGAGACAAAGAGCTGCACTGCACACTGCACAGCACACTGCACAGTCCAGTTTGGATTAGGTTTAGGATTAACTAATTCAGCAGGACACGCCTGTTCTTATGCAGCAAGGAACAGAAAATGTTGTTTGTAAGTTTCCAAAGAGTTCCCAAAGAGACCAAGTACACAGTTGTGTGTTGTAGCTGCTATGCTATAATTATATTTTTAGACAATAGTGTGGCAACAGTTTGTGTTTGACCCTTTCCTGTTTGGACATGACAAGGACCCGTTGCATAAGGCCAGGCGTAATGCTGTGGAAGAACTTGAGCTGTCTACACAGCTCACCAATGCCCTGCTGAATGGGAACAAATACCTGCAGCCAGGTTCCAACATCTGGTGGAAGGCCTGAAACCAGAAGAGTGGAGGCTGTTATACAGGTAGCAGCACATTGATGACACCAGGAGTCGCACAAATCTATTTTTCTTCTTCATTATTTTAGATTTTGGGTCACACAAATCATAATAGTTGTTATTCAGCATGAAAGGAACATGTTGTCTTTACGTGAAGTCTGTCAACCAGGGGCAAAGATCCACTTAATTCACAAATACTTAGAGCAAGCACTCACATTTTTTCCTTTTTTATTAGAAAAAAACACATGAAAAAAAGTTTGTAAGTATACCGTAGTTATTTTTGTATTACTGTCTTGCTACGTATTGTATTGATACATGATATAAAAAGACTGATTTGTGCTTGTGTTTTACCTTTTTAGCTTTAGCAGTAACGTGAATGTATTCATTGCATGTTATGTATATGTCATTTGTACAAATTCACATCTGTGTCAGTGAAGTCAGAGCTGTAGTTAAAATGTGTTTCCATCATGACGAAACATTCCTGGTGGGTAAATAAGTCTGCAGGGCGTTTCCTCGCTGTTCACTCCCAATTCATAGCTGGTTCAAAGTGTACCAGCACACAAGGTGACATACCATAGCTGTGAGTCATGAACATGGCACGCTGGGTGGAAAAGATCCCATAGTGTTCTTCAGCACACACAGATTTTGTTTGCTGAGTAATGTAATGTAATGTCTCTGACCTCTGACCTTTCATCAGCTAAAATGTGTCAGTTATGGTCTGAACCGTTCTGATGATTTGAAATGTACAGAATATGATGTGTGTGTGAAATAGTTTTGAATTGACTTTCAGTTTTTTGTTTCACAAATCAGCCTGTACTCTTGCATTTCTGTGAGTGAGTAGTTTTAGATATGCAGTGCAAAGACTGTGTAACAAAGCTGTGATTCATAACTGCGGGTGGGGACCTCACCTGAATGCATAATAGCGTTTGTTCAAACAGGGAGAGTCTGCAGTGTCTCATCTGAAAAGAATGGGACGCTGAGCTGCCTTTCCAGGGAGGGACAGTAACTCTCTTATCAGAATGAAGTAAGTTTTTTTGATTTGATACAGAAGGAGTTTATTATAAAGCTCTTCCCACGTTAAGCTATTTTTTAAGAGTTTAATGCTAAATAAATGAAATTGGCTGGCTTGTTAGTTGTATTTGTTTGGAAGTATATACTGCTTGGATTTCACTGTGATCATGTGGACCTATGCTTTTTTTTATTAAGATTTTTTAAGATTTTTTTTTTTTGGCATTTTTGAGCTTTATTTTGATAGAGACAGCTGAAGAGTGGATGTGGGGAGAGAGAGATGGGGAATGTTTTGTGAGAAAGAGCCACAGGTCGTATTCGAACCCTGGGCTTCCGCAGCAAGGACTGAGCCTTTGTACACGGGACGGCTGCTCTACCAACTGAGCTAAACACCACCTCATGTGGACCTACACTTAAAATATTAATTACTAGTGCTCCTCTGCAGCTCTACTGAACATTTTAGCCTCTTTGAGCACATAGTTTTGGTTTAAGTTTTTGTTTATTGTGCGCTTCAGTACAGCCTGTTCCTTTTTATTTGTGGTGAGTGGATGGGTCAAACAATTGAACTCAGAACGCCACTGTTTTTGCCTTTTTGTTTACTTAAGTTACATACTTATTTTTGCACTTTAACCTGAAACCTTGTTGTGGAGTTTTATTGTGGTTCATTCATCTTCAAGTACTTTTCAACTTAATAATCTCACCTCTACTTGAATAATATTGAGTCCACGGTACTTCAGCTTGAATGTTGTAGTACAGTTTGTAGTACATGGTGCTTCATTCCATAGCAAGATGTCACTATCAGCCAGAATCCACTTGTTGACCTGACCTGACCTTCACTTTACTTTACAAAATCTGAACTACACAAAGGTATTAAAATGTAATGTGCCACTTGTCTTGAAATTAGCCCATTCCTGCTCCCCACAGGATGAACCTCTTTTTATTTTAAGTCAAGTTCTACATGTTTAGCGCCATTACTTATAAGCCTCTAAGAAAAGCAAATTTTTCTGTTGTCAAGAAGCTCACATACTCCCACCCCACAATTTTTATCAATCATTAACAATGACTTTACTTCAATTAAAAGTTTAATTTTAGTGAAATAAAGGTCAGCAAACAATTCATTTCATTCATTCATTTTCATGGTCCAACAGTAAGTCATATTCATAACTTAGTTGTATTCAATATTTTGCCCCCTGCAGTGCCTCTATGTGTCCGTGAGAGGGGTCCACCCCCCTACTGTAAGAACCACTGCTAACAGTAGGTTGTTTGTTCTTCCCAACAGTTCAAATATTTTGGTGTAGTGAACGTTGCAACACCTGGCAGTGTTTTAGACTTTAGCAGATGCAGAGAGCTGCAGACATGCAGGCAGGCTTCACCCTCCTCGTATCTGCCTGCTTATCAAGGTGTGTCTGACTTGGCGCCTGCCGCAGTCGTCAGGCCCCACCCAGACACACCCTGGGTTGGAAATTAGGACTCATCCGACTCAGGTGGGGGATGACGGCTGAAACCCAACCTTAGGTTTAGTCATGATATATATTTTTCTTAGTGCTGACTTGACAGGACTTGATGATGAGGCTGTTTATATTGAGTTCTGTATTTCTGTATTAGGACAGTAATAGTCTGACTCACAGGAAGTATGCCTATTGTATAAGCTTTCCATTGGGCGACTGTGTCAGTCTGCATTCTCCTTCCCTCCCGCTACATGTCTGTTTCCATTTTCGGCCCTTGTTGCCATGAAACAACAACAACCTGAGCTAACATGCTGAAAATGAGAAGTTACCTTAATCTTAACCTGGTTGCTAACCACACAGACTTAAACACCTAGCTGCTGCTACCTCTTGTTTTTGCCAGGATTTAGCTCCTTTAAGGCCAGGCCTTGCATCCCTACATGCAAATCTTCACTTCTCCAGCACTATTTTCCAAGCACACCATTGTTAGCCTTGCCTAAGACGACTGTGACTGGTTTAAAGTAATACAAACAAGTCAGAGGGTTTATCTTCCTCTCTACCACACTGATGACTTTCTCCATAACAATAGTCTATTTGAGGATTTTCAGTCAGGATTTAGAGTGCATCATAGCACAGAGACCGCATTAGTCAAAGTTACAAATGACCTCCTAATGGCATCAGACAAAGGACTCATCTCTGTACTTGTCCTGTTAGATCTTAGTGCTGCATTTGACACCATTGACCATCAAATTCTTTTACAGAGACTGGAACATCGAATTGGCATCAAAGGAACCGCCCTAAGCTGGTTTAAATCGTACTTTTTAGATCGATCTCAGTTTGTTCACGTCAATGATGAATCCTCCATGCAGACCAAAGTTTGTCATGGAGTCCCACAAGGTTCTGTACTTGGACCACTTCTATTCAGTTTATATATGCTTCCTTTAGGGAACATCATTAGGAATCATTCTATCAATTTTCATTGTTATGCTGACGACACCCAATTATATTTATCGATCAAGCCTGATGCAACCAATCAATTAACTAAACTCCAAGCATGCCTTAAGGATATAAAAAGTTGGATGACCTACAATTTTTTGATGTTAAATTCAGACAAAACTGAAGTTCTTGTAATTGGACCCAAACACCTCAGAAACTCTCTTTCTAGAGACTTAGTTACTTTAGATGGGATCACCCTGGCCTCCAGCTCCACTGTAAAGAATCTTGGAGTTGTTTTTGATCAGGATTTGTCCTTTAACGTCCACATAAAACAAATTTCGAGGACTGCATTCTTCCACTTACGTAACATCGCTAAAATCAGACGCATTGTCTCTCAGGCGGATGCAGAAAAACTAGTCCACGCATTTGTTACTTCAAGGCTGGACTATTGTAACTCTTTGTTATCAGGCTGCTCCAATAAGTCTCTTAGAACTTTGCAGTTAATTCAGAATGCTGCTGCACGTGTTCTGACAGGAACCAAGATCAGAGATCACATCTCTCCCATTTTGGCTTCCTTGCATTGGCTACCTATTAAATCTAGAATAGAATTTAAAATTCTTCTCCTTACTTACAAAGCTCTTCATGGTCAGGCACCATCTTATCTAAAAGAGCTCATAATACCTTATTACCCCTCTAGAACACTGCGCTCTCAGGACGCTGGGTTCCTTGTGGTTCCTATAGTTTCCAAAAGTAGATTGGGAGCCAGAGCTTTCAGCTATCAGGCTCCTCTTCTGTGGAACAAACTACCTTTCTGGGTTCGGGAGGCAGACACGGTCAACACCTTTAAGAATAGACTTAAGACTTTCCTTTTTGATAAAGCCTATAGTTAGGGCTGGCTCAGGTCATCCCTTAGTTATGCTGCCATAGGATTACACTGCCGGGGGACCCCACCGAGGGTTATGCCAGCCAGGCACGGTATTGGTTGAAGATGCACACATCTCCCTTACCGAAAACTCTCTCTCTCTCTCTCTCTCTCTCTCTCTCTCTCTATCTCTATCTCTATCTCTCTCTCTCTCTCTCTCTCTCTCTCTCTCTCTCTCTCTCTCTCTATCTCTATCTCTCTATATCTTTCTCTCTCTCTCTTCTCTCTATATATATATATATATATATATATATCCATCTCTCTCTCTATATATCTCTCTATATTTCTCTATATCTCACTCTCTCTATATATATATATCTATATCTCTATATCTCTCCATATCTCTCCATATCTCTCCATCTGTGGACATGTCTCATTAATGCATGTTACTAACCAAACTTCCCCGGAGTTTCTGTGCTCTGTCGTCCAGCAGGTTCTCGTGGATCGTGGCTGCTGCTGTGATCCTGCATGACGCCCACTACATATATTATTACTGTCATTATTACTACCATATCTATTACTGTAATCATTTTTATCATTCATTATAATTCATTGTCATTTTATCAGTCATTGTACAATATGTTTGTGTTGATTTGTCCTGTACACGTGACATCCATTGCACGTCTGTCCGTCCTGGGAGAGGGATCCCTCCTCTGTGGCTCTTCCTGAGGTTTCTTCCACATTTTTTTCCCTGTTAAAAGGGTTTTTGTGGGCAAGTTTTTCCTCACTCGAACCGAGGGTCTAAGGACAGAGGGTGTCACTCCCTGTACAGATTGTAAAGCCCTCTGAGGCAAATGTACTTTGTGACTTTGGGCTATACAAATAAAATTGATTTGATTTGATTTGATTTGATGATGGGTTCAGGGCTAATAAGAGCAGAAGACGTTCTTTTAAAAAAACATAAGTGGACAATTAGTTGTTGATGATGCTGTATATCCATTTAATAAATTAATACATTTACATTTTACCAATACAGATAATAGATTTTGAGTTTGTGCTTTATACAAGTGGCATACAGTTTATAATGTACTGAGTTGTTTAAGCAGTTAAAATATGAAAGTAATGACTTTACTCATCATTAGTGGCATTAAACCTTAAACCAAACCTTTCTGAGTATCTGTCTGTATATTTAGTTCTTGTAAGAGTCTAGGTTTCTTCTTTCTCTTCATTTGTAGCTATGTTTTTCCTCTGACACACACACACACACACACACACACACACACACACACACACACACACACAGTGAGAGGTTGAGTAAACTGATCAATCAAGCACAGAAACCCTGACAAACTCTGGCCCGGATATTAACTAACAAACTCACAATCTCTCTCTGCTTCTTCATCCTGGTCGGTGGGGAGGTTGTAGTTAGGGTCATCTCTATGTACACAGAAGTGCAGCCCACCCACTAACACACACATAGACACACACACACAGACACACAAACCCCCTGTGGTCTGAGCTCAGTCAGGAAATTAGTTTTGAGTCAATCTGTCATGATGAACACTTCTCTCTCTCCTGCAGTGAGTATTTTAGAAACATTTTACGGCTCAGAGGCTTTTTAGTGCATCGGAACAGTCAGATAAAAGTTAGTTAGTTAAATACAGGTTCTAGTTGTTTATTTTCTTTTGAGGTATTTTACCATTTCTTTCTTGTCTTCTTTCTTGCCTCTGTGAGGGGAAATCTACCTATAGTTGGTATTTTTTTAAAGCTGTTTAATGGAGTTGCAACATTTAACAGTGTTGGTTTATTTAAACTCTGAGATACCTAGGTACATTTTAGACCTTTTAACATCAAAGTATTGATATGTTTAGTTAGTATTTTTCCAGCTATCTAAATGTAATCATTTGTTAGCTTAAGCCAGCCATTTGGATGCCTTGAGCATCACCTAAAAATGTTTTAAAACCTTAGTAGTTATAGAATTGGCTAGTGTTTGTCTTCTTTAAGCCTACACAAATGTAACTGCAGGTAGCCTTTTTCATACCCAAGTATAGAGAGATGAAGTCAGGAGATCATGTCCAGGCTGGCCTATGCTCCATCAGCTTCTTTCAGCTCTTCTTTCATTGGTCTTTCTGAAATAATGGCGCATGTTCTATGTTTTAAGACACATTGCTATACACTACTGCACATAGTATTAGAAATTAAACATTTGTGATTTTACAAGATTAAACAAAATTTACTTTGCATGTGCAGAAAAAAAAACTACATCTCCCATGAAAGTAGGCTAGGAGTGCAGGATCATAACTTTGTTTTGTTTATATTAATGAACTAAGCTAAGCTATCTGCTGAAGTCATTTTTGTCATCTCTGCTGTCTGAAAGCCTTTCCTGCCTTCACTCCTCTGTCTTTACAGTCAGACTTGTCAAAGCTAACTGTAGCCACCCTTGACTCATGTTTTTTCTGTTGCGTGGTGGCATTTAGCCTGCAAAAGTCTTATGGGAAATGGTGTTCTTTAAAGGATGCTTGTCAAAATTCAAATAGTGGAATCGGTGATACAGACATTAACAGCTTTTGAACTGTTGCAGTCATTTTTAATTTCATCTCAAATCGCAGACAAGGTCATGTTACTGTTGTGTTATGTTAGGTAGGTTGTGTTATTCTGACAGTGCAACCATGTCTTCTTCAAATTATGTTCATACATTACCGATTTGTTGGTGGGAAGTGTAATTAGGAAAACAAATCAGCACTGTATAAACATAATGAAAGACGGCAGGGTTGGATGGTAACTAGGAGAGAATGACAGCATCCCACATTCGTCATTTACACAAGCATGGTAGACTTCATAATGACATTGTTAAAAATATATATTTTTTATGTCCTATGAATGTCACATGCGACTTAAATACTTTACATTGAGATGTTTTTTTAAATCTTTTTAGCAGCTAGATATTCCTCTTTGCTCCCTCAGGCTCCTGTCGATGCATATCATGTTTCTCAGAGGGATTAAAACACAATGGACTTGTTTTGATTGCATTTAATCAGACAACACAGACTCACTGTGTCATGAGCACACAGCCCACTCATGTTGTGAATGCATCCACTCATTTGGAGAGTAAGGGAATTAATTGCCTGCTGTCCATCTGTAGTTTTTGTATATGTATGAAGATTGATTTGCTCCTTTTAAGATAAAAACATACATAAGAGCCACGCGGGTTAGCTGCTTCAGCGCAAGTCTTACAATGGCTCTCTGTGGCAGGTTTCAAACAATGGTGGGTGGGAAGCTTCCAGCAGCTGAGAGTCTGTTCAGTAGGCAGACAATTTATAAACCTCATCTTCAAAACAATATTGAACATTTCTGATGTTATACTGAGAGCACTTTTTGACATTGAAATCAACTTAAAAATATCAAAGATGTTCTCCTTTTTTTTTACTTTACAAGAGCAAATGTTTGTTTGTCTTTCTTACTTTTCTTACCTTTCGCACTCTTTTGCACAAAGTCTGAGAGTTTGTGTTGCTGCTATATTTGCTGGCACTTGTTCTTCCGAACAATGACACAGAACGATGTAATCCATCACTCTGAACAACGGGTTAACGTTTGCATGTGACCCCCAGACTTTCTGTCACTCAGCTGACTCGTTGACAGGCAGAAATATTCTCCTCCAGGACGCTCGAACGAACACGTCACCTGACAAACTGCACTACCTGCTGACTGGGACAACTTTCATCTCAAGCTAAATGTTTTTTTTTTTGGTGTCTGACTATGTCGGCTCGTCATTACTAGTAATAAACAACGATAAAATGTTATCTGGTGCACAGTTTCACAGATTTACATAAAATGTTTATTTATTCTTATCGTTCAGTTCTGAAATAATTAGGTGATTCATCCATTACTCAACAGTAAATGTGTCTGCCAATATTTCTATAGCTGATGAATCATCTCAGTTGTTTACAGAGGTTTGTTGTGTCATGTGATATCATCAGATAACCCTCATGGTGATGTGGTTAACAGATAGTGTGTGTTGAGTTTCAGAGACACTTATAAAAGATGCTATTGAGTTGCATTACAGGAAATGTAAAACTCTAATCTATACTAGGGGTAAAAGTCAGTCTCAGCCTCTGTGTTTCGATTTTGACCGTTCTGTTTCTAATTTTTATTTTGTGAATCCCACAACTTAATAAAAGTGCAGATTAGATTAATGTGAAAACGTCCTTCCAGCTCTCCAGATGTTGGATTTGAGGCTTTTCTCTGTTTTTATTTTAAGATTAAATTAAGTGAAAAACATATTTCAAATTTGCTCTATTTTTTAAGTATTTACGTCAAATTGAATCTTTTGGTAAAACAATAGAAATGCAATTTATGCCAAACAGACACTACAGCAGATTCAACACAGAGACATTTTTACAGTGTAAAAAAAAGCTGTATGTTAAGTCAGTTCTATTTATAGTTTTTCAGTTTTATTTACTTTGGGAAAATTCAGTTTTATTCAGACAAAACTTTAGTCCACTCAGGTGTTTGCATATCTCAGTTGTGTGCTGGTATTTGGGCCATGCTCTCATGAGGACAGGATTCATGACATCTCAGCATTTCTCTCCCATCATTCTTGTTTCTCTCCATTTCACACCAATGAAAATGTTTGTCAAAGAATCGGAGGAACACCTGTGTTGGGTGTTGTCTTAATTCTAGTTGACAAAGGCATCTAGACACTCCGGTAAAAGAATTCGCAGAATGTCCTTCAGATGAAAGACATTCGACGACCAAAGTGCACATTTAGAACAGAGGCAGAGTGTACAGTATATTTAAAAAAATATATGTTGTCACTCCCTCTGCAGCCAAAAGGATTACACTCCCTGCAGTGTTTTCATTACTGCCAAAGCTGCCGGTTGCGAAACAGATCTCAGGAGTCATGAAAGTTGATAAAATGATAAAAACAGTGTGTCTGTCTCTCTTTCTTTAAAGCCTCCCGAGTTCCAGAGAACCAAAGAGGACTTCACTGCTTCTTTGGGAAAACTACGACAGCTGATAGAAGCCAAAGTTCACATCCTACAATCCCCCATCACTGAGGAGCAACAGGTAAATGACATGAACCATTTTATTATTAAAATGTATGATTATTGTTGTGATGAAGTAAATAAAGAATACATCTCTTTCATTCCTTCAGATTGAACTGAAGCTGTAGGTGAAGATGTGTTTTATTTAGCTGGAATCTGAAACACAAAGCCTGCAGTAAAAACATTTAGAGTATTTAAGTGTCATTTTGTCTTTGCTGACATCGACACTCGGTTGTGTGTTTTTGATGCTTGAAATCTTTGCTAGAGGGTACAGGCCTAATTGCCTAACACTGCCTTAACTGCATTCCTCCTTAACAGTTTGTTTGTTTTCATTCACCCTCACTTCATGAGATTCGCTTGATTTCTCTTTCATTTTTTTCTCTGGGAATTTGTCCCTTTCTGTTTTAACGGCCCATCGTTGTCCTTTCCCTTTCCCTTCTTATTACTTTTTCCTGAAGTCATGTATAGATATCATGTGTCATCATTGCAAATACAAAAAATGTTTGATGTGTTTGATGTCAAAGTTTGTGAAATTGGTTTGATGGCCAGAAAAGCTCAAAGTTAGCAGTCCGACCGGTATATTTGCAGTCTTAAAATTGCAATGATTAATCCAAATTTGTGAGATCTTTTACCTTTAGATTAAACTGGAGGAAAGCTTGTTCATTTCACCAATCCTGACTTTTTTTGAGTCATTTTTCGAAGTTGAACAAGAAGTTGAACGTGCAAAACCTTTGTCCCCCCTTTGTCTTCTCAAGCAGCACTTATTCCCCAAAGTTTGTACGACTCTGACCTAAAGCTACCCATTTGGTTCATGAAACATCTCTGGAAATGACCTGAGAGAACAGGCTCAAGGGATATAGCTAGCTGACTGCATCGGCTAGTTGGTACCAACAAGAACACCTGCAGACAGGGAAATCCTGACATTAGATTTAGATTAAATTACCACAGCAGATATGAGTTCATTGCAGTTATATCGGTTTCAGATTGTGACGGCTGATGAATGACAGAAAGAAATGAAGGTGCAGAGGTCAGAGATACATTTCAAACCTAAAACAGTGTTTGTCCACCAGTGAAAAGATGACTTTTGGTGCAGAGATGTTCTCCTTGAATGTTTTTGCCGATACCATTCATGTCTGAAAACACAAGTATCATTTAGCCCCTTGTGAGGTTCAGTGTGGACAGTGAGGACTAAAGATGATATTTATAAGAGAATAATCAGATTTGGCTGTAAACATACCGGCAGTTTGTTTCACAAACTGAGTCACATGCAGACAGACAGGCATACGAATGGTAGATGAGGGTGATGGTAATGTTGTGCCAGAATGACTCAGTCGGTCTGTTGTCTTTCAGCCCACAGCCGCTCACTGAAGGACTCAGTCCAGACGAGTTCAGACTTAGAACCTGATTAGACGTCACCCTCTCTTTCTGTTTCAACTTTATGTCCCCTCGCCGTGTCCTCAAGTGACTCTTTGGGTTTTTCTTCTCGTCTGTCTGTCTCAATTCACCTCTTCTTGTCTGTGTGAACAGTCTGTCTTCCCGGACTCTCTCCTCCTTCAGCTGGTGATTCATCACTCTTTTTCTGTTTTATTCAACATGTTGCTATGTCTGACAAATGGAGACAGCAGGATACTGAGCGCTGACGTGTGATATGGGTACAGTCTCATATCAGATACCCTCCAGACTAAATATTATATGATGACTTATGGAGCATTTGTCTGCTGTCTTTTTATTGAACTTTTATTTCTCTCTGAGAGATATATGGCCTCCCTTTTACCTGCAAACAAAGGGAGGATTCTTTCTTTGGGTGTGTCGTTCCGAGACAGAACTTTAACTTTAAATGCAGCCTAAGGAAAGGCACTGCCTTATATCCGGAATATATCCAGAAATGAAAGTGGTCAGTGTGCAACAACTTTATTAGATTTGCTCCCTGGATTTGGCCAATGCTGGTTTCATGACTTCTTCTCTCTGTGTGTCCTGTCCAGTGAAATGATGGATTCCCCTCCTTTAGATTAGCAGAGGTGCACCTAATAAAATGTTACCCGAGTGCTCATTATACTCCAACAAGATTAAGAATCTACAGCAGGGGTGGCAAACTCATTTCAGTTTGAGGGCCACCCAATTTGATCTCAGGTAGGCCAGACCAGTAAAACCATTGCATAGTAACTTCTAACTAATTTTAGTTTTATTGTGAAAACATTCACAGTTATATATCCAGGACTGTCCTGGTTGCAAGCTGTATGTCCAGAGTCTAGACCGCTGTCTTTATATGAAATGTTCCAGGTTTCACTGCAATTATATTTATTCATATAATAATATAATTGTTTTCGTGGACATTCATCATGTCCTACTCATTATTACCTAATTACGCTTCTGAAATCAGCAGTAATTATTTAGTCATGTCAATGCGTGTCAATCAGTCGATGTGGGGTTGTTGCGAGCCCTGTAGTCACAGTTTGCGGTTCTTAACAGTTATCTGTCGTGCTGAAGAGGAAGTTTGACTTTCTAAAGAGCTCCAGTAGGCTTACTCCTTCTTTCATAACGTATGCGGCAACAAAAGTGAAAGGTGAAAGGTGCACTCAGTAGGTGTGCTGCAATAATAGCCCTCACTCTGATGAAAACACCTGTGATGCAGACATACGTACATACATGTGAGTAATATTTGCAAATTGCCTGCTCACTAACATAGCACTGGTCGAGCCAGAAAAGTTTTGTTGCATCCCTTTCCAAAAAAAAAAAGCCTAGTGTGTGCCTAGTCAGTGTGAGACATGAACATACTGTTTACGTGCTATGTGTGTCTTTAGGAAAGACACCGACACTCGTGGTAACATGCCAACTTACTGTGATCAACAGCAGACAAAAGTACTGGGCAGCTTTTAACAGACTGAAATCATGTTTTCATTAATCATGGATCATGGTCAGCAGACCTCCAACATGGCTGCTAGAGGGCTTGTTAGAAAGCTCCACTAACCTCGCTGTCTCCTCTTGTGGTCAGGGTTTGGTGTCTGAGGACAACGCAGGAAGAGGAGGATTGTGGAGGTTTGCCTTACTGAGCGAGGAGCTGACCTTTCACCTCCAGCAGCTGCAGAGGCAGACAGAGCAGGAGCTCTGCAACATACAAACACAGTGAGTCAGTGATGTGTTATGTGCTCGGGACAAGGAAGCTACTGTGTGCTGTGTGTGAGAGCACACAGAGCCTTCATGTCTTTGTATCAGTGTACGCTCTCCTCACAGGGACACCTCGGCAGGGTGGAGGTTTACTGATGACTGATTAGTTTCTTGCTCATAACTCAACACCGATGCACATTGCTAGTATTATCTATAATCATATCAATTATAATTTTCTAATAATATTAAACACTCTCTTAAAACATGAGTTAGCAATCCTGTTACTACTCCCCAAACTGAAAAATATGATCATATATGATCCTAAGAAACTCTGATACGCTGACAGCAGCATGCATGTTTCAGATCATGTGAAGTCGCTTGTAACTCTCATTTGATTCTTACTCAATTATGAATATCAATTCTATAGGCAAGAAATGCAGTCAGAGTAATATTAACATAATATACTAATCACTGTTTCTCAAGTTTGTAGTCTCTCTTTTTCATCCTGGCACTCCTCATTGTATCGTACAGTATTCTCTATATCCCTAAAAATCGAAATAAACAAATGTTGCATGTTGATATAATCCGTTTTCCTCAATACTGGACTCTCCTCGGTGTAAATAAGGACCATGTTCTGTAGTGTCTGAACATGTGAGTAGGAGGCAGCTCCGTGTTAGTTTGTGGGGTTTTGTCACAGAGCTGAAACACAAATGTGGGAGTTTCACTGTATCTCATAACACCAGCAGGTTCTGCTCGGCTGGAGAAAACAACAGGATCCTGCCTGCTTCTGTGTGTGTGTGGCTGAGAGTCAGAGAATGAATACGAAAATGAATTGGTCTTTCATGCATTTGTTGCCTTGTGTTTACTCTTGGTTATCTACCTTTATGAGGACCAAATTAGACTTTGGAATCAGATTGTTGCATGTACACGAGTGAATGTTGCTCCCCAGTGTTCATTTTGTCACCCATTTTTCAATTTAGTCTTAGTCTTGTGTCAAAGTTCATTCTTAGTCACTTTTAGTCTTTCACAAATCATTTTTGTTAGTCATATTTTAGTCGACTAAAATTTTAGTCTAGTTTTAGTCAAACGTGAACACAGGGTATTTTAGTCCAGTTTTAGTCAAAACATTTTAGTCTTTTTCTATTTATTTCAGGAATTATTATTTTTTTGTTTATTAATTCCAGTTCACTTGTGTTCCACAGCTAACATATTGATTAATTGTCTTGATTGAATTGAATTGAATGAATTCATCTTCAGTGCAACTTTGCTAAGTGTCTTGTCTGTTGTTTCAATACACATTTAATATGCATTTGATTTCATTTTTTAATCTACTAATAGCTGGTACATCCTATTATGACATGTTCTGTCATCTTCTACATGCAATTGTTAAATTTCAATATAAATAAATTGATTTTATGCTAGTTGCATTTACTAACATGTTAAAATTAAGATGAATTCATCAAATTCATCCCCATCAAATGGGGAGGCTAGACTCATTCTTGACTGTTATGCCATATGCACACATTTTAATAACGTTGGGCTGCAAACGGGTTCGGGCTCTACAAAGCTGTCAATCAAAACGGGCTGGGCTGGGCTCGGGTCGAATTCTATTGGGCCTGACTTCTAAGGCCCGTTTCATGCTCTAGATTGCGCTGTCCGTACACCGTGTTTCTCCTGCATGCTGTTCGTTTTCAAGCCACAGGTGCGAGAGCAGCAAGAGGATCTCAAACGTGTGGCCCTGACGTTGCTACAGTAAAAGAAGTGCTGGCACAAACACATGACAGCAGGACTGGATGTTGTTTTTTTCTTATATAGTAGCCGAAAACGAGGACGTTTTTGTTCTTGCATGACATTTTCGTCTCGTTTTTATTCGTCAACAAAAACACACACTGGCACATTTTTCGTCAGTGTTTTTAGAACATGTATCGTCTCGTCATCGTCTCGTCTTCGTCAAGGGAAAAAGGCTCGTTGACAAACATATTTCGTCTCGTCTCGTCTGACGAAGTTAACACGGTTGCTACCTAATCTATTTTTTATCTTAATAATCTTATATATTGTGTCTCGCATGAAAAAATCATATGGAACTGAGCACTGATATTATAGCACTTAACAGTGTGTCACCTTCTCTTAGTTGATCTGTAATCTCTATGTAAAGTAATGCAGACTGTCACTATACATCACTTCTTCGCGATAAGCGGAGACATTCATACATCGCTATTGTTTCAGCATTATTACAATGCGTTACAGGCCATCATGCTAAACTTGTTTCACGTGTGTACATTGATGCTACTGCAGTATCACAGCTCACTGCACTCTTTTTTAATTGGTTTGAAGATGTGACACCAGTCTTTGTTTTCTGAGCAATTCTGCTTCATCTGTTTTTAAATGTTTAAAAAAGACCAATATGGGGTGTTGTTTAGCTCAGTTGGTAGAGCAGCCGCCCCATGTGCGAAGGCTCAGTCCTCACTGCGTTTAAATCTGACCGGTGGCTCTATATATATATATATATATATATATATATATATACCAATATAACCCTACTGACAAAAAGCACAGAAACTGTGTAAATCTAGTTTTCGAAAGACTGTACAGAGCGAAACTTTGGTAATGTTAGCTCATGCTAATTAACGTGAATGTGGTTTCTAAAAAAAACAAAAGATCTAATATAAATTTAAATCCAGTGTGTGTTAACCAAGCAGCGTCTGAATCCCCATTACCTCACACACCTAAAGTAAAGGATACAACAGATTTTTCTTACTGTAAAAACGATAGCCATGTGTGAAAATAAGCAGTGTTTAAACTTTACTCAAGCTCTCGCGTTATGCCCGTTCAGTCCCTACTAACTGTATAACTGAGGGTGAATTTTTATAGAGCTCACCTGTTCAAATGATATTAAAGCTTAAAGTGAAGAAACCCAACACACACAGCAACTGTTCTGACAGACTAATTAGTTTGAACTGTCCCTCGGCTTTAAAGGTTTACCACTGCTTCCACTTTAAATTACATTAAATGTGGAGCACATGCAGGAAGAATGGTAGTATCCGCATGAGCTCTACACATGAACATTTGCTCATCACAGCAGATGAGCGGAACGGAACAGAAAACTGTATTTAACGTTCGCTTACAGCTCACAGATGCTACGGCCATCTTTTTTTTCCCCCCGTCAGGCTGGTGAAAGAGTAAAAGTATCTAAAAAGTTAGTCACTGTTTGAAGTTCTTTTCTAATTTTAACTGAGAAAGTGAGACTTCCTTTTCAGATTCTGTTACCACTTGTGCTGCGTTGACAGTAAACGTTCAGATGGGAGTAGGTGGCTGCCGCCTCACCCTGTTCGCTCGTACTCTCTGTACTCCTGCCATGACGAGCAGTTTGGCAGAACAACACTTCAACTGGTCTCACTTCTGTCAGACAAGACAAGCTAAAACACATCTCAGGATTCAAGGTGTGCCAACAGAGACACACACACTCACGCACACGCACACATTATTCCGAGGATAGTCCAGGAAATCTCATTTCTTCTGTAACGCTGGTTCTCATTGCCGAGATTCACAACTCGGATCAAAGGCTTAAGAGTTGGAGAGTTCTTTCTTTCCTGATAGAAACTCTTACATGTCTCCATCATGTTGCCCTGCCCCCTTCTCATATCCACTTACTGGAAGAAGAAGACGTCACCCTGCTTGCATTTTACAGGGTTTTTCCTCCGCATTAAGGGAGGCTTATGTGGCAATGTCAGCGCTGAGGCAGGGTTGGATTCTTATGTAGAAAAAGAGGATAGAGCTGCCGCTCTGGAGCTGAGATAAGGCCATTCTTTATTTTTTTTTGGGAGGGGGGGGTCCCCTAAGTGGACGTTAACAAGCTGCAGGAATAAAGCAGCTTTCATGCAAAGAGTTTATTTAAAACTCTGCTTTAGTTAGGTTTCTTTGTCGAGGTGATAATGAGTCCTTTTGAATAGTTTCCATCCTCTGACAAGAAAAGCGTGCTGTTAGAAGTGAGAGCAAGTGTTAACCTTCACAGCTTGACGGCAAAGCTAAAGCAGTCTTTAATGGTGTTTGGTAGCAAAGTTTTCACCAGCAAACACCAAGCGGGGTGCACAAAGAGCCTTTATGTGAGCGTTGCCAAAGCTGCTACTGTAACTAAACAGACTTCATTAGAACGTGAACGCATAGTCGGTAGGTATGTCTGGGATCTGGGACCGTGTTTGTCGTGATTGACTGCTGTCTCGACGCATCACACCTACCTGTGCTGTTTTTTATTTGCTCATCATACCTTAGCTTCACCTGATCTGGGCTAACATTTGTTTTCCGGCTCCAGTCCAGCTTAATGTGTGGCATTCAGATAAAATGAAAGAAGATGAAGGAGACCTGTTCCCTCTTTCAGTCAACAAGCTTCTTGTGAGTCTCCAGACTTGTTTCTTTGAACTGAAAACAAGCTGTCCATGTACAGGAATGACACGCAATCATTTAGTGTGTTTTGATGTTCATCTTCCTGCTTTCTGAGGAACTATTTAATAAACATACTTTCATTATAATTATTTTTTATTAGCACAACCTGCCCTGTTGAAGTGCCTTTGACTTTTGACCTTCCAGTCTGTGAAGTATAAAGATATATTGTGAAAAGTAAACTAACTATTATTTTTTAAATGTACAAATTAGTTAGAGATAATTAGAGTTAGAGACAAGACATTTTAAAGCATCAATCCACATTAAAAAACAGCCTCTATTAATATCTATCCATTTAGTTTTGGTAAAGTGTTGAGAAATCTGGTGAAACATGAAGAATGATAGTTTTATAGATTTTATTCAAATGTTCAGTGTGTTATCCGGAGTAACTGTTCCTTGTTTATTAATCTGCCTTTACTTAATTAATAGTTCTTGTGTTATTGATAGAATTGTAGAAAATATGTGTCTGTTTTCTGAGGAGCACGCAGATGTGAGAACAGTAGAACCAAAACTAAAACAGATGCTTTATTTACGTAGATTTTGATAAATTCTGATGTTCCCACACAGAAGTTTAATGACATATCTCAAAGCAAACCTGAAGTCCTGCTCCATTTGAAAACAACAAGACTTCCTTTATTATCTGCAACAGTGCATGAGTGAAAGGAAGCTCTCACACACACAGCGGTGCAAACCAACCCAGCAGCACGCAGTTTTGGAAAAAGAAGCCTGATTGTGATGGATCATGTGTTGTTTGGTGGTATTTTCCCATAGATAGACAGAACAAGTCTTTACTCTGGTTATGCAAGGAGACTTCAGCTTGTTGCCAAGACTAACAGGCAGACTGGCAGTTTGTAGAACAGCCAGCCGAACTCTGTCAACCCTCCCCTCGTCTTTTTCTCCCTCTTCTCTAAAGGATAATCTGTTCACTCCTCTTCAGAACTTTAAATTCCTCTGATATCGAGCACGAAATCGACCAACGAAGTGGAAAAGCTCAAAAGCTTTACTGATTTATCCTCTTAAATATTTAGGCCCTTTTTATCCAGAGACCAAAACATCTCAATTTCAGGCAGCACAAAGGTCAGAGGTCACATTGACCTGAAAACTGAGGAGGAAGAGAGGAGGAGGAGGAGGAAACATGTACAGGAAATAAGTAATGTTGTCTTTTTCCTGAATAACCTGCTACCGAGGTGTCTCTGAGCAATGCACTCAAGAAGTTAAAGTCATTTGAGCACCAATGTTCACTTTAGAAACTTAGTGCATTTTAACATAGCTTTCAACCACATCTCATGGTCTTCATCAGTGAGTTCAGACTCAGTTGCCATCACATGAGTCGCATTATGAGAGACATTAAATATGTCCTATTGAAACTGAGTGAGGTTTTTCTTTTCTTGTGTAATATGCTTTCAAAATCGAGAAGATCGACTTTATTGATCCTGCACTGGGGAAATTTACTTGTTACAGCAGCTCTACACTGCAAAAAATGTCTGTGAATTTTACAGTGAAAAACTGCCAAATCGTGATAGTAAAAGACTGTAAAAGATATGAAATATGACTGTTTTATTGTATACATTAAAACACAGTCATATTCCAAAACCTTTATTTAAACAGCATTTTAAGGGGATTTATACAGAATAAAGTATTTTATATTAGAGTCTGTTAAGTGTACAGTAAAACACTGTAATATTCGATTTCATGGTCTTTTACTGTCATGGTTTGGTGTTTTTTCACTGTAAAATCTACAGAAATTTTAAAATATGGAATAAAACCTCAACCTTAAACGTGAAGTCAACAGTACTAATATCCTTTTACTGTAATAACAAAAGAGGTAATACCGTATTCACTACGGTAAAATTCTGGCAACCACAGCTTTCTTTCTCTCTACTATTTCTTTGTTTGTGTTTGTTCATTTATTTCTTCTTTCACATTCTTTATATTTTCTTTCTCTTTCTCGTTTCATTTTCAGACCTGTTTTTTTTTTATCTTTTCTCGTTTAAATTTTTGTTTCACTTTTTTTATTCCCTGCCTTTCACTTTCTTTCTGCCTCTTCGATTTCTTCATTTATCTCCCCGTCTTTCAGGGTTGTGTATTCGAACAAAGCTAAACATGGTTTCTCCCTTCTCCCCGAGCCATTCTTCATCATATCTGTCTCTCCTCCTCTCACCCTGTCAAAACATTTGTACATTCCTCTCATCCTTTTTTTCCTCCTTTCACGTGTTCTTGTTTCAAGATGTTTGTCTTATTATCCTCCCTTTCCCCTCAGCTGTTTGTCATTTTCCTTTCTGCTCTTTCTCATCCCTTCTACTGATTTTTTCTAAATATCTTTACATCACTCCTCTTCACCTCATTTTATATTTCTTTGTTTTTCAGAAGAGCTTTTTATTCTTAATTCTGTAGCTGAGTATTTTCACCAATCGTTTCAGGAGTGAAACTACACGTTTTTACTTTATTGCCAATACGTAAAGAATTTTAACACAAACAATATGAAGCAGAAGATTCATTAACATGTGTGTTCATTTACATACAGGTCTGTAGCATCACCTCTGTCCATGATAGGAACACTTTATGAAGTACTATTCATTAAAATGGATCCTTTCTGCTATAAATACACACGGCAGATTCATCCTGTGTAACCTCGACACGGTGAAAATTACATATGTGACAGGCTGCAAGTGGTGAGATACATTAATGTAAATAAATAAATAAATAAATAAAAAACACCCACACATTTTTCACCTGCAATTATGGAGTGAAATGTGTTTGTCACATACATTCAAGCAATTATGGAGCCCTATTCACGCTTTTCTGTACGTAAGCACCTAATCAGAATACACTGACAGCTGGCAGAGTGTGAGTGTGTGTGTGTGTGTGTGTGTGTGTGAGTGTGTAAATTTTAAATTGTCAGCAACACACACACACACACACACACACACACACACAGATATTCATTGGTAATTACTGTCTTTTTACACCGATGGATGATGTTCTTCATCACTCATCACACACACACACACACACATACACACACCCACACAGTGTTTTAATGAAGTCACTTGATTGGCTAAGATCATTTTGATTGACAGGTGACACTGTAGTTCATTTGCATGAAGCTTCAAAGTCTTGAAATCTCCTTGAGAGTCCTCTCAAGATGTTATTTTCTTCTAAACATTCAGCTGAAGGATCACGCCACAAACAAGTTACAACCATCCAGTCGAACCTGGAATCTTCAGTCATGTTATTTATTATACAGGTAATTGAAAACAGACGCAACAGCCCTAAAATGCACTAAAACAAAAACATTTTTCTGAGAATTTTCCCTTGAGGAAATTGGCTAAATTTCTGCAAATCTTATTCTTTTTATTTCTTATTAAAACCTCCTGTAGAAAAAAGATGTATTAAGATGCTTCAGGCAGCTATAACTTTTATTTTGAAGAGAAATAATGAAGAACAAAGGTTCATAATAGCTCTTTCAATAAGGCTGAGATCAAATGCTATTATACTGTGACAGAACATTATGTTATGTGTCATGCGATAGTCATTTGACGCTGACACCAGTGTTCAGCCATGATTTAGAGGATTTCAGCAAAATCATAACAAGCGATTTTGCCGTGTCCACTTTGGAAATCATCCATACTGATGTTGATGCGATAAAAGAGCTCCTCATTTATAGTTAGAAGAAGACATTTTAAAACTTCAGACAGCGGTCAGTCATGAACACGCAGCTGGAAACACAGATCAAGGCACTGTAACACAGCCTTTTATAGCAGAACATTAAAGACATATTACAATATTATAATAATGATAAAAGTCCTCTTAAAAAATAGTCCCTATTTATTTGTTTGGACATTTATTTATACTGCATGCGTAAACCTCCAACTCTCAGTCGTCATCAGTGTTTCAGATCTGCTCTGTTTGTTCCAGTAAATCAGAGATCGTCATCATCTTTTCCATTCACCTCAGCTTCATGTCTCACAACACTTCTATAACACACACACACACACACACACACACACACACAGCGGAGTCAGTGGGCCTCCTTGAAAACCTCATTAACAGGATGTTAATATATTTCCCAGAAGGCCTTTGTGTCGTTGTTTGCGTCGTTTCCACTAATTTGTCTTTTCTCTACATGTGGATGTCACTCCTTCAGTCGGTTCATCAAAGGCCTCCCCTCAGACAGGCCTCCTCACAAACAAAACACTTCTCTGCCTCTCATCACCTGCTGCTCCAACACTCTGCCACAGAGGCTTAGTGCCTCCCAGTGGACACATCGTCACCTACACTCCGCTGCCATGTCTGCCTCTCTGGAACTACTAGAACTAAACTAGAACTATCACTGCTGCATTTACTCTCACTACTACACAGTTACACTGCTGCTACTGTCACAACTATTAGCAGTCTAGTTACAGCTGCTCTTACAGTTTCTACTACTATAGTACAGATACAAACAACTACAGTACTGATGCTGCTGCTACAAATACCATTACCATACTACAGCTTATACAATACTATTGTTTTTTCTACTGCTGCTACAAGTTGTATTGTGCTGCTACCACTACTTCACACTATCACATTGACTAACATCACAAGTACAGCAATACTACTGCAACTACTGCTACTACTACTATAGTGTTGATGCTCCTAGTACTATTACTAGTACTTGCAGGCTCCTGCTATTTGTTGTACTACTTGCAACCATATACTAAAACTACCACCATGACACTCTTGCTACCACTATTACTTCTATTGGTACTACTAATATCAGTCTGACACAGACTAATATTTTGTGCTACTACTACAAGAAGCACTGGGACCACAACAACAGCTATTACTGCTGCTATAGAGTTACACAACAAGAACAACTACTACACTACGGCCAGTAATATAATTGCTGCTAGTAAAACACATTTTGCTGTTACTCTATACGTTATACATTAGTTTTACAGTAGGTAACAGTAGTGACTGATAGGATGTAATCCAGATGTAAACAGCAATACATGGTGCTGTGACTCGTGACTTTTTGAATATTTGGCTGCTGTAAACAGGGAACTTTAATCCTGCATCAGCTGTTCGACTCTGTGTGTATCTATGAAAACACGGCCGTGTTTGTTCAAGGAAGGAGTTCCATGTTAAAGAGTGTCACAGGAGCCTGCAGGTTAGTCAGGGATGTTTGATGGGGGAATGTCGGCAAGATGGAAAGTGTAGCGCTTTGAGGGAAAGAAAAGAAAGTGAGACCAGAGGGTTGATGGTTCCAATCCAAAGACCATAAACTTTTATAACCACTCCTGAAAACAAACAAACAAAAAAAAAAACGATAAGCTGGTTCAGTCGTTTATGCTCTGTCTATCATCAGTGTTGTCTCAGGCAAATCTCTCAGCTGCGAGAACACAAACAGAACAGAGAGATACGTCCTGGCCTGCTCTTTTCACTGAATGCAGGAGCTGAAAATGTAGAAAGCAGCAGCACCTGAGGGCTAAAAGCTCCCTTTGTGAGCTTTCACAACAGAACAGCATATGCTCCATGTTAGCTTTACACATGTGTGTTTTGAATGAACCAAAGAAAAGTTCATAGCAGACTTCTTTTCATCTTAATGTGTGCATTAAAGCGCCTAATAAATCTGTCCAAAAGTGTAAATTCAAAAGTTGTGTTGGAAATGTCTCAAAATGATTGAATGTATTGACCATTATCAACCTCTTAGTTCACTCAAGTTGCCGTTTTGAATGAATAAACGGTAATCGGAATCCCATATTATTAAGCTCAAAGGCCAAATGTAACCAAAATCACTAGAATTCAGCCCACAAGTCCACTAATTTATCATAGTGTAATTAATCAGAACAGAAATCAAAATGAGCAAAGATGAAATGTTATATTTGAAATGTAGATTTTAAATCATATTTCCCAGCATTATGTGTTTTGTATGTTAGATTTTAGCTGTCAAAACCTGACACAGTCAGAACTGTAATTAAAGAGCTCAGCTCGGAGTGTGGGTGCACTTTGTAAACTCGACGTTTTTGTTGTATCTGTGTGTTGTCAGTCTCTCTCAGGTTGAAGGCCGCCGTCAGCTGCTGACCACTGAGCTTTGGGATCTTCAAGAGAAAAAGAAACAAACTGAACAAGAAGTGAAGAGGAACTCCAGCCTTCAGGCATCCATTGTGAGTAATACCATACACACTGATCATAAAGAAGAAGTGAAAAAATAAGTGTGGAAACTATAAACTCTCTTAAAATGTGTAACCTTTCTTAACAAGGTTACAAAGTACAAACAAAGTTAATTCTGGAGTAAATCATCAGAGAACAGAAACAATAAAACGTGTGCAGGAAAGTCAGCCAATGTAATCGCTTTATTTCCTCAGACCAGCTCCTAATCAATCCATTAGTAAACCCCTCGTCCATTATTTTCCTCTTCAGTTTCAGCTGTGTGCTTGTCGCGAGCTCCAAGCCTCCGTCACTGAGCGTTCGCTCCAGTCAGAGAGGCTGGTGTTCCAAGAGGAGGCACTGAGCGCGCTCCGTAACTTGCTGACCCAAGACCTGCAGAGGTACAAGGAAGAGACGCAGAGACTGACCTGTTTCAGACAGAAAATTTTCAGGTACAGTCCCACAGGTGCCATACTCAGAAAATAACTGTCAGGAACTGATTACTTTAAACGATTCAAGTGTTGAGTTTAGTTTAGTTTTGCTTGGTAGAGTAAAAATGCTTTGTTTAGTCAAGATGACTTTCCCATCCAAAGATTGCTGAAACACTTTATACTTTTCCTTTAGGTCAGGCGGAAAGGAAACGTTCACCAGTGGACAGAGTCAGCACAGCATGCAGGGAAAGAACGAGACGGAACAACAGAACAACATGGTACGGTTCAATTCCTCTCTAATCCGTTGTCTCTCCTCACTTAAGTTTGTTCTCAGAGTTTTGTTCTGCTTTCTCGATCTTGGCACCGTCCGACCTAAAAAAAACTAACAGTGTGCATTGTTTGTATGTGGTCAGGTTTTTGGGCCTAACAAACCAAACAACACACCCTAGCTATCACTCTGTAGGGTTAGAGATCAGCTAAAGCTTCAAACACAGCAGATCTTTTAGTCTTTGTAAAATCACCCAATCAAAAAATAGAAGGATTAACCTGATTGGTCCTGGGATAATCCCACTCTGTGTGAAATGGTCTCATGCTGTATTTACTTGATAAAGGTAAGAACGTTGCGTTTCCCGCCGCAGGTGTTGAAATTGTAAAGGAGGACATTTTGTTCTTTGTTATCTTCATCTGGATTCCATATCTAATCCGTGACATAACTGATAACTCATATCTGCAAACACAGCTCATTCAGTGGACATCGATACAGATAAACCCTTCCTAATGTGTCCCACCCAGCATTTTCTCACAGTCATGGTAGTTAAGCTATCTGACAAGGAGAGATCAGGGCTGTGGATCTTGTGTTACGACCAGGCTTGTTTGGTGAGCAGTAACATAGAAAGGGATAAGAAATGAAATGGAAAATGACACTTCTCTCAGGTTCGTCAGTTTATTTTCTTACTTAACAAAAGGAGGTGAGGAAAAATGGAACAAATGGGTGCACGAGTGCTGTTTAAAAGAACAAATAAATATAACAAAAAGAGAACTCTAACAGAGCCTATTCTATTCTAAATCACTTTAAACAAAACCAGAAAAAAAACCTCACTATCTAACTACTTTTATCAATAACCAAAAAACATCGAAAACAGCACCCCTAAAACTAATGAATCTAACAGAAAGTCTTCTCATATGTAATCAGTAATTCTAAATCAAAATTAAACCCTGCCCAGTCCCAGAAATATTTCCTTACCAACCATCACAATTTTCACACACAATTTCACACTATATACAAGGCGAGCTTACGAAACAACACACACAGACAAAGCCGCCACGATGCTCAGGCGGCTGCAGTTTAAATGCCCTTTTGGGCATAGCGGACTGGTCGGCCGGGAGAGGATGCGGAGGATCTCGCAGCCAATCCCAATCCCCTCGGCTTCCGGGATCGGCGCCGTCAGGATCCAACCCCTCACCAACAACTGCAGACCTGAACTTACATAAAGGAAAGACACCACACACACATATGCGCCAGGGCGAAACGGCGGTGCCCGTAACACTTGTATAATGTCGCTATGGCTGCTGATGGTCTGAGAGATAACTACAAGTAGACTGGTCCTTCCATTTGGGCAACTGAGATCTCTGGTCATAATTAGATGAAAGTTTTATGCAACTTTTCTGAATTTGTTCTTCGTGTTACATACATGTATAGAGAGGATTTAGACTTAATGTTCAGGATTTACAAAGGTCTTCCTTCCCTCACACAACAAAGTGAAAGAACCTGAGTAAAGAAGTTGCATTTAAAAGTCAAACTTAAGTGTCACAAATATCATTTTTTACAAAATGTTGTGGGAACTTTACAAATTAACTCTTGGTGGCTTGCAAAGCATACCAAACCAAAAGCCCATAAATAAATATTAATCATTTGCGGTTCCAGATTGTTCCAGTAGTAAAATTCATAAATGTTTGATGACACGACCAATCAGAGCCTCATTTTATTTCTACATCTAAACCAGCAAGAAACAGTATCTACTGAAATCTCTTACATAGTTTCATAAACCTGAAGTTTTAGGATAAAAATATACAGAATTAGCTGCATAAAAATAACATTTTTGCATTTAAACTGAATCTAAATATTTAGTTCAACAGGGTGAAGTTCAGGATACAGTACATTAGATGAGAACCAACAAAGCAGAAATGAAACACAAAAAGAAAGTCTGGGTGCAGTTGTGTTGAGGTGTCACTTTGTCTGTGTATGTGTGTGTGTGTGTGTGTGTGTGTGTGTGTGTGTGTGTGTCTGGCATCGGTCCAGCTGTTGTCAGTCTTTCTCCGACAGCCAGAGTGGAGACAGAGGAAACATCTGCCTGCTCATCTGGCTCTGTCTGTCACACACACAGATGCAGACCTACACACACACACATACTCTTTTAGCATCTTTTCCCTAAAAACAAACAAAAAAAAAACAACCTCATAATAGACTGACACGGTTGTGACAGGAAACGATGAGGGAAGAAACCTGGTTTGGAGTCTTATTATAACAGGAAACCTGTCAAAGTGTCATCACAGTTTAACTCGTGAAGCTTAAACACAAACAGCCAACAGGCCGGCTGCCAACGCGCTGCATCTCCTGCACGGAAATACAGCATGCATCCAGCTTATGGTGCTCAGAAAACACCTGATCATTCAGGAGAAATTAAAAGTTCCCCCCAAAAAAAATCATCTGAGTAGATTCTCAAAGGGGGCATTTCATAGTTTGCTTCTTCACATTTAACAGATGAATTCATTCGGTGTCAGTTCGGATTAATTTCAGTGGATACTGCGGATAATTAAGAATCAACACATCCGTTTCAATCCTCCAGTGTAATCTTCTGTTCTGAATATTTTCATGAAAAGCACACTAAATGTCACTTTTACACACTCTTATTGCACCATAAGAGTCTTAACGACAAAGAAGTCTGTTAATTTAGAAAGAACCAGAGTCCCATATGCTGCCAGTCACTAGTTTTGCAATCAGCAGACCTTCAGCATGTAATATCAGTCTCACAGTAAGTGCCTGACCCATGTAAGAATCTTCTTTGAATCACCTTCATGGTTGAAAGAAAAGAAAAAGCTTTGTACTTAACAGCAACACACATTGGCATACATCAACACTTAACTGTAATTTTCATATTTCAGTGTCAGTTCTCCCAAAAAAATCATCAATTTTATCACATTCACTGCTAGTTCCTCAACATCTTGTGGCTTGGAACGGCCCGCTTGAACGTCTCTATCCAAGTGATAGAGACGTTCAAGCGGGCCATCAACCCACTTGAACGTCTCTATCACTTGTCAGTGCCTTCCAAAACGGTCACAAATGTCAAAAGTATTTTCTGATTTGACAGTATTATTCAGGACAAAACACAAACACCTACGCTTTTTCCCATTTGTCCATTGTCCTTTCTGTTTGTGAACAGCGTACAGAAACATATTTTTTACTCGTCTTACGCTTCATCCCGGCAATCTCGACGAGCCGCTCAGTGACCTTGAAGGTTCAGTGACCTTTTTATCAGATTATTTGTGGTTAATCTGTCAGAAAATGAGCCAGGATTTGTATAATCACACATCATTTTGATTAGATATAAATCTAATAGTTTTAGATTATATTCAATACAAAAGAGGTTTTAAAGTGATTGAGCCTGGAAGGACTTTGGGGGGGACCTCAGCCACATCTAGAGCTTCACACAGAAGGTTTAAAGTAGGATTAGACTGTTGTGAAAGAAGTAAAAATATTGAAAAAAATAGGAAGTTCCCCCCCAAAAAAGTATTGATCTTGTACCGTTGTATTTCTATTTCACATTTAGCTCTGAAGCTTATTCTGAACTCTGCTGTCTTTTGACTTTTACAGCCTCCTGCACCAAGCTGAGACACACAGTTCATATATCAGGAGGTTCATATAGACTGTTCTTTCAATTATTAATAGTATAGTAGTAGACTATAATTACAGTGTAAGAACAGGTATGTGTGTTTGTAGTTGAGCTTTGTGTAAAGCTAAACTGTTCCAATTCAACACTTTCCACATCCAACACTTTCAATAATTATCAGCAACATAAAAAGTTCTCCCACACCTAATAAAAAAAAAAGCATAAAAAAAAAAAAACACTTGTATGAAGGTAGGACATAGCTGCGCTCAGTCATCAGATGAGGATGTCCGAGGTGTAAAAAAGCCTTTATAAAGATCAGTGTGGAATACGTGTAATGCAATGTTAATATTTCAAATCACAAACTGTCCTATTCTTATATTATTTGTTTTTACTTGCATGTGCTAATTACAGTATGAGTCATTATGATTTGGCTGATCTCATTTGTAAGACAGAAATTAAAATGACTATGCAGTATGGTTAATAATAGATGAAGTAATTATATTACAATTACAGTTACATTACAGTCTATCAAAATTTCCAAATGCCCGACATGATGTTTTCAAGTCTTCTTTGTCTGACCAACAAATATATCCCACAGTGTCACATAAGACAAAGACAAGCAGTGAGTAAGTAAAGTAAGCAAGTGAGAAGCTGGGATCAGACCATTTTTGGCATTTTTTGCTAGTGATGATTTTTTTTCAGCTCTACATGAACTCTGTTTATGTATTGCTGTGTATTGCTTTTAAAAATGATACGCTATTTCAGACCAAATTTGAACAGTTTTTCTACTGTTGCTATATGCTTCAAACCCTCCACCCACAACGTATACCCTTTCTAAGCTGTTATTAATTTCCCGTGTTTAACATATCGCTAATAGATTTTTTTGCATTTGATACTCTAAACTCCATACTAAATAAAATGAACCCACACATCTGAGCTCATTTCTGTTACTGGCACATTAAAAGACGGGATCAGTCTGATCCGATTTCATCCTGATTTCTAACAAATGTTCCTGCTGAAGGGATAATTGTGGCCTGAGCAAAGTGTGAAAACGGGCAGGACAGAGCGCCCGTTGGTTGATTAATTTCTGTTATTTACAGCCATGGAGAGAGTGAGAGAGGGGAGTGGGAGAGATGGGGCAACAACAACAACACAGGAACATATTGCCAAGCAGATTGCTTCAGGCCGAACTTAGCTCGACGTTTTGCTCTCTGCGAGAGACGTACGTGTCCAACACAAGACTGCTGCCACTAATTAGTTATTTATTTAATTTTTTTATTATTGTGCCATTGTTTTCTCTCTCTGCACCACGGACAGTTTTGCTTTGGTGTAGCGTTCAAGTGCATCTGCCGGTTTACACCTGTGTCACCGACAGCTCGGACAACAGTTCATTTTTCTTTATGCGTTTGATGTTGAGCTGATTCGTGTCTCACAGTAATACGCAGAAAGTGAAGAAAAGTGAAATGTGAAGTGAGAAAAGTTGTGAGCGCTGAGGGTAAAAGTCATGTTTGTGAGGAGAAGAATCACACACACACACATACATGTTACACTGGCAGGCAATTACATGCAGAGAGACTAAAAAACAATCTAAAGAGAGAAAACAACCTGAAATAACCAAAAATAAAGCACTATGAACAGGGAGAACACAACCCAAGGAGGCTGAAAGATATTGGAACACAATCATGAAAAGCTATGAAACCAAACTGAAAAGCTAGAAAACAACCTAAAGAAGCTAGATAACCCTCTGAGAAGAAGCTTGAAAATAAAAAGACAAAGCATTAAAAGCTACAACACAGACCAAAGAAAGTAGAAGGACAGTAGCAAACATTTCGAGGGAGCTTAAAAAATAATGAAAATCTAGAAAGCACACATTTCCTCCCTTGTGTCCTTAGAGGACCCGGTTCCGTCCCTTGTGACTGAGTTGCTGTAGTCACTGTGAGATGTTTATTTTGCTAAAATGGACCAAAAGAAGTTTGTCTCCATCATCATTCTAAAACCCTGTTACTGTAGAAGCTGACAAACACAGAAATAATGAGAAAATGCTAAAAATGGATTAGCTTTGGCAGGTTTGGTCCTGACAGTTGATCAAATTGATTTTTTCCAACTGGAAAAAGTTCTCGTACTTTCTATTGTTTGGTGTGCAGATGGCCGAGAGCTGAATCTATGTGTGATCTCTGAGTAAACCAGCCTGTCTATCAAAGAAATCCATGTAAGAGCCCACAAACATTTCCAACACCTTCCACACCAAATTAGATTTTTCTTTGTATAATATTGAGGAGATGGAGCCACGACTGTGCACAGTTAAAGGGGCGCTGTGCTGATTTTACACATCAAGATTAATTCACTCATCAGGAGGAGCACTCGAAAGTCTGCAAACAGTTATATAATGTCTTCTAAGAAAATGACCCCTGCCAGCTTGGGCTTGGACTTGGAGACAACAAAATTTGACAGATAGGCTGTGCTTCCAAATGGTGGTCTGGAAGATTTAGCAGGCAGGGTGACTCTAATAAAAACAAAGTTGCATTTTGGAAAAATATAGGATAAAGGGTTTTTGAAGGTAGAGATACCTTCTAAAATGAGTGGCATACCCCTTGAACAGAGGTTATGGATAAATCTAAGGTTTCATTTCAAAATGTCCAGATTTTTATGTTGGATTGCTCATAATCAATCCATTGACAGATCTTCCTCATGTAAAAAAAGAGATGTTTACATATGTCATGACAGGTTTGTAATAGATCATATCAGAAAATGTGTTTTAAAAACTCACTGCCTCTGAAGAACAATTATTCTGGGGGGGGAGGAGGGGACCCCAAGCAGTGCCCTGCATCAAACATCAGTGAGTCATCCACTGTATTTCCCACGATGCACTGCTGTCATATATCTGGGTCAGATGGTGTTCGGCTCTACGCCATATGTCTGTACTGTAGTTAGACCGCAGGGAATGGAGGACCAATGTGTGTTTGTGTGTATGTGTGTGTGTCCAGGACTTTGGGGAATATGGATCTGGTTTTCCTGAATGAAGCTCTGCCTGCCTGTCTGTCTGCCTGTCTGCCTGCCTGTCTGTCTGTCTCTCTGTCTGTCAGTCTGCCTGCCTGTCTGTCTGTCTGTCTGTCTGATTGCTCTGTTTGTTGATCGTTAATGTAAATTTAGATTTCTTGCGGAGGCTTAAAAGGTGAGGAGAATAAAAAGAAAAATCATTTTCCTTATTTGAGGCTACGCTGCCCAGAACCAGAACCAGTGAGGGTTTGTTCAAACAGCAATAATTACTCTTAAAAACTCTTAAGGACAAGTTCAGTGTAGATAGACGTCAGATCAGCAAGTACTCATAGGGGTTGTTTGCACCATCAAATTACTTTAGCAACACTGATGTCAAACTCATCACAATAAATGTACTGTACATAAGGACAGTACATTCCTGTGTCCCTATCTCCTCATTCCATAAGTCCAAACTGAGCTAACAGAGCAAAAATAATAAAATTAAAAATCATCAGCTCAGAGCTAATCCTACCACGGCCTGTAAACATTTTAATACCGTGGTGATTAGCAGTGATCCTATACCCCAGACACCCACCCACCCCTCTCAGTCCTCCGAGGCCGCAGCTCCTCTCCCACCCCAGCCTCGGCTCACCGTCCCTGGGGGAGTCGGCCAGGCGAGTCCCTGGATTAAGGCCACTCTGTGCTTTGGATCCTCGAGCCCTGAAAGTTAAACCCCTGGACGCTCGCCACTTCATTTCTCTAAGTGGCATCAGGCTCCTTGTTATGATTGTTAATTAAAGTTGGATTTAATCAAGTGGCTTTTTGGCAAAAAACAAAAAATGCTGCCATTTTATGTGTGCGAGTTGAGTGGGGTTTTGAATTTTGGAGTCTCTGTTTATTTATTTATATATCTGTCCTTTTATTATCTGTGTGAGAAAGTGGGATGTTGTGCTCCAGGGGTAGGGGGGTGATTTTTTTCAGATGAGCGAGCAGATGTTGCACTTTCTCAAGAGGGATTTATGTCAGGATAGGAACACTGGCACGTACACACACACACACACACGCAAACACACACGCAAACACACACTGGGCTTCATGTCATTATGTATGCATTTCATGTCAACAACATCTACTCACTGTAAAGATGGGAAAAGAAGAGGAACACATACTATAAACGTGCTGCGTTCAAGGAATCATTGAAAGTTCAAATTAAAGTGATACAGTTTTAATCTCTTCATTGGAGATCTATGTGTTTGTGTAAAGGAATTGCTTCCTTACTCGTTCTGGTATGACCAGTAGTGAGTAGCTAAATATAACAAAATGTACTAGTTACCGGGGCAGTGTGCTGACTTGGTGACTCTTTTCTACTTTTCTACTCTGCTTATCACACCTATTTTAACATGATATAGATACACATTTAAATGTTTTTATAACTAAAGTGAAACAGTAAGTTAGCACACCAAGAGAGTTTGTTCTGTCCTGCTTGCGGTCCTATTCCACTCAGTGTCAGTCAAGTTGTAAAAGAGTGCTTTTAGGGATTTAGGCGTGCTTCTAGCAAAGATGAGTGGGCTACAGAGATCTGCTAAGCTCACTTTAATTCCTAATAACCTAACTGAACTTTTCAGTTTCTTTCTCCCCTTTCATGTGTGTACATCATCTGGTGTTGAAGTGGATAATATCTACAAAATGCTCTGTGTGGAATTTTCTTTTGCTCTATTAAGATGTATGTATGTGAAATTCATTTAATACCTGACAGATCAAGAAGCTTCAATCCATTGATGCCAGATTTATTCTGAAATCCAACATTGTTCTTTAGCAGCCCTGCACATTGATTTACAACAACCCATAATGATCTAGTGTACCCCAATCAAAGAGAAATTTACCATGATCTAAACTGTACGGTAAATTTATATTGCCTGACATACCACGCACCCCAAAGCTTGTACATATTCTGCTTAGACTTCCAGTTAACAGTGCTTTGGGGATATTTTCACCTCTTTCAGCACGCACCCAAGTCCTCGTCCTTCCACTCACCACTTAGTCTGCACCAGACCACCAACAAAGAAGAGGCAGAATACTCATGGAGGGCCAGTCAAAAGAAACCATCTGCAGGCCTGTCCCGCAGTTCAAACCTGCATCGAGCCGGCAGCATCAAAGACCTGATCAATAAATTCTCTGGTCCGAATCACGTCTCTTCTTCTGGATCCCCACAGAGCCCCTCTTCTGGAACAGCAAAAGTTGAAAAGTCTGCTTCCATAGAAGCTCTCGAGACTCCAAAATCCAAGTCTTGTCCATCCACACCAAGCAGCGTCAGCCAAGAGATTAGTGACGTTCCCGACATCAAGGAGTCAAGAGACACCCAAACTAGTCAGATCACTGCAAGAATTGATTGTCCAGTAGGAGGCAGCGTGGAGAAGACTGATTCAAAACCAAGGAGCCAAACTCAAATCACGGAGTCTGGTAGAGACTCAGTGGCTGACTCCGGCATGGGATCGGTAAGCAAAGAGAAAAAAAACTCCTGGCTGACCATTTCGATGGGCTTGCATGGAATGATAAGGCTGCATCTACTCTGCATGAAGACATGCCGTCTTGGCGTGGCACTGCAGGTTTTTTAAATGCATGATTAAAGCGTCGATCTCGAATCTGCACGGTGACTCAAAAGCATGAAACCATGGCGCAATTCTAAAGCACGTGGTCTTCAATTGTACTAATCAATATCGCCTCAAACTGACTGACAGGTTTACTTCTCATTCTTCTCTTTGATTCTTTTCTTGTAACTGAGCTTCCCATGGACTAAAATAACAACCTTTTGATGCTATGACTATGATTTTTGCTGCATGATAGAATGTGGGATAGATGAAACTTTTGTGCATTTTTGCGTTCTGTTTGCTTGTTTCTGTCTGATTATTTGCTTGCTAAGTAGTGATAGCCCAGCAGCTTATTGCAGCATATTGTGTACAGTAGTATGTGTAAAGGTAAAACAAGGCATTGTTTTGTTTCTTACAAGTAAGTCTTCAAATGAAAATGACTCATAAGTCCCAAATCAATTCCAATCAAACGAAGCTGAACTTTGTGGTCTAAATAAATGTGTCGGTCTGCGCTGCCAAACACAATGTGATTGCGAAACATTATGGTATTGAGAAAACACAGTCTGAAGTTTTAATCTATTTAGTTTTGGATCCTGGGTCAACATCTGCAATATCGACCTAGGCTCTTGGGTCTTAGAACCATCCATCGTGCCAAAATGATGGATGATGATGATGGACGTCTTAGAAACATTGAATACATTTGAGCATTTAGCAGCTAAAGAGTCAAAGAAATTCTCAGTTGGTGGCTAAATTTGAGCTTAAAACCTTAAAACCTTCTAAGCTGATATTACCTGTGTGTCAGCACTGTGTGTTTGCCAGCTTGTCGTGGAATTCTGCTTCCTAGTGGCCAGAAAAGAAGTTAGCACCTTGATGAATTTTTTTTGTCCCAACAAAATGAAATCATTGTGTGAAATAGTACTGCATCTGTTCTTTTTTTTTTTTGCACCACCCTTTTTTTGCAACTTTTTCTTCAACCTTTTTCACAACATATTCATCTTCTGTCTGCTGTCAATCACTGACAACACCAGCACATGCTCAGTGAATTCATCCCTATCACATTTTTTGTGATTCTTTTCTGCTTCTGCTGATCCAGTAGCATGTGTTTTTATGTTTCTTACATGTTTGTCATCCCTTCTTCTTCCTTTCTCCTTCAGGAGTCTGAATTTGATTCAAACAAGCACCCTGACAGCCCATCAGAGGAGGAACCCTCCACACCACGAGCCGTGACAACCACCCAGAACCCCAAATATCAGCTGTTCCTCAACAACGACATGAGGACCAACGGGGTGAGCGGCAGGGATGCAGATGGTCCGGGAGGCGGCGGGTTGGTGGGGGAAAATGGACCCAGGCTGGCCCGATGGGAGACCACCCGGCTGGGGATGAACCACTACAGAGGGTCCCTGGAGTCCCTGACCTCGCGGGACTGGGACAATATGTCTGACAGGGTGGGTGACACAAATCACAGACTCTGTTTGTCTGTGAATCAGAAAAAGGAGATTAATTTATATGATAATAAGATGCTATTACTCCACAAACACAGAACAAGTTATTAAACAGTGCCATCTCCTGGACAAACCACAGCTCAATGGTCTCTTAATGTCTATGCACTGCAAAAATCTTCATTTTTTTATTATTATTATATTCTTATTATTATTCTTATTCTTTATTATCGAAACGCTCACATTCTTATTTTTCTTAAAACAAGTGAAAAAAATCTGCTTATGCAGTAAATAGTGTCATTGTCCTTTATTCTAGTGCAGTAATCTTATTATGTCTGCAAAATGTTGCATGCTTGAAAAAAGTCACTAAAAGACTGTTAGGACTCAATAAGAAGTCAACATCTAAAACTTTGTCATTTACAGGTTATAAAGTCAGAATCCTGTTGAAGTGATAAATGTCTTATTTCATTTCCAATTTTTGAACAGCGCCATCTCCTGGACAAAAAACAGATTTAAGGTTTCTTATTGGCTGTCCGGATGACCTGACACAAGACTATATTATACCAAAATTTCTCAACTTCTTCTGCCTTTTTACCACATTTTTAAAATCCTATAATTATGAAGTCATCTAACAACAAAATATTTGCCTAAATATGGTTGAGAAACTCTGAATTGTGTGCACTGAATTGAATCTAATCAATATACACACCTTTCAAGTTACAAATGAATAAACATTATAATTAACATCCAATTTTATCACTGTAATACAATTATATCTTATATATTAAAGTAATAAATGTCCTATTAGTGCAGCTATTTATCTGCCTTTAACATATTCCTGTTTTGTAATAATCATGTCTAAGAGCTTTTTGATTGATTGATTTGTTTTTTTGATTTTTATTATTAACAACAAATATGATACCACTGTTGTGTTGTTTCTTTACAGATGGGTGTTGTTGACAGCCCTCCCAGAGTGTTCAACAGTCCTTACACCACCACAACCACCTCCATGGAGTACAACCCCATGCACCGAATGTCTGACTTCAAGGTTTGTCATTTGGTTTCTTGTTTCTGTATCTTTATAGATTATTTTATTTGTCTTAATTTCTCAATTTTGAGTGAAATAGTCAAGGCCGGTGTTTGAAATGCATACATGCATACAGTAGATCCAGTGAAAAAGCAAAGGGGGATTTGCATCATTTGCAGAGGGATACTGACCCTCTTCTGTGCCCCCCCCCTCCCCCTCCTCCAGGGTGGACTCTCTCCTGCCACCTCAGAGATGAACCTGTACAGCTTCAACAGCCGCAGCACCAGTCCAGTGTGCCTGCCCACGCCTACCCTTGCCTCCCCACGGCACCGATTCTCCGCCTATGACAGTCTGGTGAAGAGGAGGACTGAGCTCAACAACCCTGTATGTTTACTTATACACACACACACGCACACACACAGATGACACACGCTATCATCACATGCCGCTATATATGTTTTTCCCTGTTTGAATACATATTCTTTGTTGCCACAGGTGGTGTCCACCCACTACAGTATGCGCTCTGCCACTCTGGGGGGCCCTAATAAAAAAGACTACATAGAGGAGTTGACCAAACAGCTGGACACCTGCCAGAAGGTAGGAGTCATCTGATTCATTGGGATTCAAACATATGTAGCTATATTGTAAGAAGTCATGTTGGGATTGGAGCTAACAATGAAGATCATCTTGGCTTGTACTTGAGTACTTGAGCCAAAATGTCTGCTAGACATTGTCTGCTTTAAAGGTTTGGGGATCTGAATTCATGCATGTGTCACAGCTGTCGACATTCTAGAAAAGAAAACAGTATTTTGACGGTGTGTGTGTTCTCTGTAGCGTAACCAGTTCCTGGAGGCAGAAAGTGTGGAGATGGAGAAGGAGAGGAACCAGATCAGGTCAGACATGATGTTCTTTCACTTTCTTTCTTTCTATTGGCTATCATTCTCGCTGTTCTCCATCTTTGGTATCATTAACTATTCACCTCGCTGCAGTGATGTTAAGCCGGACTCAGGGCGTGGACAGTACACTGTGACATCACTGGTGGGTGTGGTTGTGTGCTCCAGATTCGAAACCTTTAACTCAGCTAAAGTTTTTCAGCTTTACGTTACCGCTTGAAGAATTTGTATTAAGTTGTTCACGCTTTAAGTTTTAATTTTAGGAGTAACTCAACACTGAGGTGAAACACATTTCTTAATGAATTCCAAGCCTTTTTGCACCTGTAACCACACCTACACTTGATGTCACACTGTACCGACCACACCCTCAGTACATGTCCTCTGCACCGTGAGAACTTCAACCACCAAAGGTCAACAGTTCTGAGTTGGTTTTAAGTTACTCTTCGACTCATCTCGTTCCTTGGCTTCGCTCCTTCCATTTCATTGTAAATCTTGTGTGAGTCTGACTGATGGATGTCTCCCTGTGAAGGTTTGAGATGCGCGGTCTGCTGGTGAACAACGAAGACCTGCTAAGGACCAACACTCAGCTGACCAATGAGTTGAAGAGGATGAGAGAGCAGATGATAGAGATGGATAGAGAGCATCAATCAATGGCCGAGAAATACAGAGAGATGGAGGTGTGAGCACATGGATGGATCAGTGGATGGATGAACTATTACTCTTGCTATCCATGTGGTTGCATAATTAACTGTTTTCTTTTACTGTGCAGATTGAGGTGAAGGATGCCCGGGAGGTGATGGTGGAGGCCAACACTCAAGAGTACGCCTTCAATTTTCTCGAGCAGTCCCTCAAAAACAGGATCCAGGACGCTGAGGTACACTGAGTAGCAACTGAAGTCAAGAACTAGGATGGATGGATGCATAAATACGCTGATGTTGATTTCTACATTAGAGTAATCCTTTAGGTCCTCGTGTGATAACATGGAAAATTTAAATGCACAACTCAGTGTACAGCTGCTTTTTTGTGACTAAAGCCAAGTAACAATAATTTAGACTAAAAGTTAGAATTCACCACTGCAAAGTTTTTGAAGATTACAGCAGATGGAGAAATATATTCTTTCTGTTCAATGAAGACCATCATCGAGCTTTGGAAGAATTCTCCCTTTATTGAGAGTTGCAGAAATGCATCAGATAATCAGATAATCAAGTGGCTTTTTCACTGATTAGAATTAGAATTCTCCACCCATAAAGGAATACTCAATCCTTTGGTTTATCCAAAACACGATGGACAGCTAATATGGTAACATTGTTTTGAAGAGTAACACTCCCTGGAAATCTTGTTTTTGCTCATCTCTAGTGGTTTAACTTCTCACTTAGCTAAAGTGATACAGTAGACCTGAGCCGACTTTTTTGTAATATTTACCAGTTGATGAATCTATTTTATTTGACCATGACAAAGTGTTCTCATAAGAGAGGAAAGGACAAGACAACAATCAAAAGAAAACAAGGTTTCAATAAAAACGATATCAAACTGACAAGAGAATTTTGATATTTTCTCAAATGCAGGGAGCCATTTGTGTCCAATTGGAAATTAATATTAACACTATCACTAATAATCCATAGATAATAGGTAAATCACTGCGGTCTGTCTGACAGTAAGACACACATGCTATATGAGGAAACAGAACTCTGAACTCTGTGTGTTGTGTTGTGTTCAGGAGAACCTGGAGAAGCAGACGCAGCACGCCCAGACTCTGTCTGAGAAGTTGTGGAGGACAGAGAGACAGCTGGAGGAGCTAGAGGTCGACAGAGACACCAGAGACAAGAAGACATCGGACCTCCACAGCACCATCCTCAGACTGGAGACAGAGGTACAGACACACAGACACCTTTACAGGAAACTTTCCTCAGATATTCGCTGTAAAAGAAAAACATAATGTAAAGAAATATTTTTGATTCTGTACTTCTGTAGATGTTTTTATTATTTTCTGCAGGCTGGTTATCAGCTTCTTAACATCATGTCAAAACTGCCTCAGGTCACCATAAAGAGGTTCAAATAAGTCCTTAATATAACTCCGCTCCGCTCTCTGAGCTGACGTTCATTTCAAGTTGTCATCACATAATCACAGATGTTTGTATGTATACAGAAAGTTTTGTGTGTGTGTTTGCAGCTGGGTGATGCCCTGCAGGCGTCCACGCAGGCTTCAGCGGAGCTCAGCCTGCAGCAGAAGCTGCGCGATGACAGCCAGCAGAGGGTGGACGAGCTGGAGGAGTCTCTGCTGGAGAAGGAGCAGGAGGTGCAGAGACTGCAGGCCCTCGTCAGCAGACTGCAGGGAGAGGTACGTCCAGTACTTTGATTTCTAATAAAAGACGAGGAGACCTCTGGTATGAATGCAGGATCAGAATCTGTGTGTGTGTTTGCGTGCGCAGGTCTCTGGGAAGCTGATTGACAAGGAGCAGACGCTGGAGGAGGAGATCCAGCTGAGAGAGAGGATACAGCTGCAGTGTAAGCAGGCGGAGAGGATGGTGGATGACCTCCACATGGAGCTGCAGACCACCAAACAGGCCAAGGAAGACCTGATGAAACAAGTCAAACAGGCTCAGGTAACCATTTGAAATCATTTGATGTCTCAAAACACTTTCTGACTTCTCTGTTTGTGGCTCTCAGCCCATTGGTTCCTCCTAAAGATGTAAATCCTTAAAAACTGCTCGCAAATATATAGTTTGTTTCAATTTAATTAAATTTTCTGAACAAATGGGTATTTTTTTATCTATTACTACTCATACAGGAAGATATAGGACATTTATTGCAGACTATTTTCAGCTGCGGATTAATTCACATTAGCTTCTGGGGTCATTTTTATTGCAAATTAATGTATGTAAAGGATAAATCTGTCCTTTAAATGCATTAAATATCAAAATAAATCTCAGCTATGAACAGCATCAACACAATTATATGGAGGACATTATTGTAATATCAACCTGTGTGGGATTTCAGACTGCTAACTAAGCTTTTTTTAAAATTATTTTTCCGGGTGAATTTAAAAAGTCTCAAATCTTTCCGATTCTCTGAATGTTTCATCCTTGAAGTGAACTCCAGCTGTAGATCAGACAGTATCCACAGTGTGTTTGCATACGTGACCTCATGATTCAAACAGAGCTGTCCACTCGCATTAATCTTTCATGCAAAAACCATCAGAGTTCGGGGTTAATGAGGCATTAATTATGCTAATCCTGTTTAGCAATCAGCGTGCTAATTCCATAATCCCAAATATTCATCGTGTCGCTATTTCTGAAGATACTTAATCTGTCCCGTTTCTAAACAACCTGAGTGTGCTCTGCTGATGAGACTGCAGGAGGTCGCCACGGTGAGGACTGACCTCAGATCAGAGCTGTCTGAGAAAAAGTTTGGTGTAGTCGTTTGATTTCGATGACTTATCCTTCCTGAACTCTTCTTCTCTCAGGAGAAGATGATCGACCTGGAGAGTGATCTGGAGGAGCTGCACGACAGCGAACAGAGATGGGCCGCCAAACACAAGAGAGCTATTGAACAGGTAAACACAGCGGAGACAGCAAGTTAATTACTTTTATTCATTTACAGGACTTTAAAAACGTTCAGGTATATTTGATCCATCATATGTATTAGACTCATTAGGATTCATTAAGACATTTCTGTGCTTGCTGTCAGACTGAGCAGATACAGCTGAAGCTTCTTCAGGAGAAAGATCTGAACGAGCTGTTGGAAACTGAAAAGGCCACCATGGAGAGACAGGTACTGTGTTTCCTGTTCATTTAGCATGACAAAGAAACATTTTTGATAACTTACATTCGATTGTTATGAAACTGTGAGCAAGCGGGACATTTGACGGCGTAAAAATGAACTTGTCATTGCCCTCTGGTGGTTAAACTGTGGAATGGAGACATATACAAAGATTTGTCTGTTAGAAGCTTACGTAGGTGAAAAATAAACAAATCTGTATATCCACATAGAATCAGATTACTTAAAATCACAAACATGGTTTAAAAAAAATATACTTTTAAGTATGTTAATACCTCACAATAGAAGAATAAAAGAAAAGTGAGCAGACTGCTCGTTCGACCTATTGTCTAATATGAATCTGCCTGTTTGTCTCTAGCTGCGTGAGCTGCGTCTGGAGGTGGAGGAGCTTCAGAGCAATAGAGTTCAGGAGGACGTCATCTCCAGGACGGAGAGCAAAGTCAAAGAGCTAGAAAACACTCTGAGGACCGAGGAGAGGTCAGTCATGTGTCTTTTTCTTGTTAAAGAACATGTTGTTCTTGAAGCTTTCCTATCTATGTTACATATCATACAGGTCCTGGTCACGCCTGTAGGTCTGGATTATTTAGATTTATAGACTAATTGACTGCCATCCCGCTTTATCACCACTACCATAATCACATGAAAAAATACTTTATTATGAGCATTAATCTCAGAGACTGTTCACATATTTGGTACAAGAAACAGACTTGTATTATGATATTATGGGAGCATAGTTTCTGTGCGGTCGCTCACTCTTTAATACGTCGGACACACACTCGACACACTTCTGTATTGAATGGCTTTTCATGTATCAGGAAAAAAACTCACATGCCCGAGTTTGATGGACAGCTTTCACACTAATGAAGCCAACTACACAAAGGCAGAGCCAGAATTATTTTGAACCAAACCAAAAATGTAAGAATCTACTGCCCTACATAGAGTAAGTGCAATTTATTGAAACATTCTGTTGGCACTCAACAAGTACAGCTCCTTTAGTCTTATGTGCACTGTTAAAACCACATCAAGGCGAACCAGTTGGACTTGGATTTAAATTTTTTAAAGATTCTGATGTGACCTGTGTTGTTTTACTGAAGGATTAAAGACATTCACATGTTTACTGGTGCGTGATAATAGATTAGTAGTTTTAGTTTTAGATCGATTAAATACAAATCATGTATCAAGGATTCCTGATCACAGAAGTTTTGAGACTTTTAGACTGACATTAATCTGCACTTAAACTGCATTATCAAACACCACACACACTGTAGTGTATCATTGTTGAGTGTAATGGATTACTTACCTCAAGCAGTTTTCAAAAGTCTGAATCGACGAAGTGTCGTCGACTGTGTGGGATAGAAAAACACATCCAAAATCTGCACAACAGCAGTGTGGTGTGCAAAACAGTTAGCAGGGATATGAACATGTCAGTAGCAGTACAGGCTGTGTATGGTACATGGAGCTGATGACTGATGTGTTTGTCTTCTGTGCAGGAACAAATCTGTCCTGACAAACACCATCAGCAAACTGGAGAGGAGGATCAACGAGCTGAGCGACCAGATGGAAGAGGAGCACAGGATAGCTACTGAACAGAAAGACCTGGTAACACACACACACACACACACACACACACACACACACACACAGCATTGTTTTCTCTCGTGTTTGTATGACTTTGGAAGCCAAGTGAATCTTTTGAAGTGTCTTCAGTGTCATTTTTGATAGATGATATCTTCTTTTTTTTAATGTATCACTTTGGAATGAATTTGATCTTCCTGGCCTTTTTGAGTTTTATTTATATCAGCATGAGAGCATTCCCATTTTAGGACATTTCTATCCTGTAAAGAAATGTCTTTTTGAAGTGTTTCCCTTTTTAGCATTCTGTTTGCTTTCCCATTACCCCAAAGGGCATCTGGTCTGCAGCAGGCTTTAACAAACAGTTCACAGCTGTGTGTTTGTATAAGGACATATTAGCTCACGTACACTAAAGTAAATGCTGAGTGTTTGTCTGTCAGCGAGCACCTTGAGGTGTTAATATGTCGTCATCCAATCCCGTGTCCAAACTAACCGCCATTCTGTGATTGGTCCTGCAGATGACCCAGAGGATCCGCTCTCTGAAGCGTCAGCTGAACGAGACGGAAGAGGAGGCGAGCCGGAGGGAGGCGCAGTACCGCCACACCCAGAGAGAGCTGGCCGAGGAGAGGGAGACGAGCAGCCGGCTGCAGAGGCAGCTGCTGGACCAACACCTGCAGACAAAGTACATACTGTAACACACAAATTATATGGAGTCATCATTTGGTAACACGGAAGCATCAGACTGGTCATTCTAGTTACCAGTAGTGTTGTTTAAATTCCACAAAATACACACAGTTCTGTCATTTTTCTGGCACACACTCAAACACCTCGTCTCTGCCTCTCTAACAGGCGCAAAGAGACTCTGACGATTCGTCAGACTCTGGACAACCTGAGGTTGGACCTGAGCGTTGACGACGACGAAGACGACAATCAGCTGCCGCCACAGCAGCAGCAGCAGCAGCAGCAGGAAACGATCACCAAAGTCTGAACCCTCTCACCACCCACACATTCTCTCATCACAAAACATAAAACAGGTCACATCTTTACACAAGCGCAGTCAGCCTGTCTTGACATTGGACATTTGTTTAAACCTGCCAGCACCACTTTACTTTATGACAGTGATAAGCAGGAGGTATCTGCAGGCTGCACAAGACAAAGTCCATTCAAAAAGACTATTGGGGAAAAAACAATGTGTTGTTTGATTTTTAGTCTCTCGATGAGAAAATAAATCAACTTTTCTGGGGGAAAAAAAGAACCTACATGTGACCACACAAAAGTCTGCCAGGAACTTTTCCTTCATCACTGATATAGAAAATAATTATTATGCATTTAATTATGGACACTATTGCATGCGTTTTAGTTTACCCATGCACATGAGTAAAATACTCACAAACGTAGCAAGTCTTCAAGTTGAACTCACTTGATTTTCCTCTGTGATTTGTATTAAACTATAAAGTTCTTTCTCTCAAGAAATTGTTATGAATTTACAGACATTACCTAATCAGCAGGAATAACGAGCGTCATCATGTTACATAATGTAATTTAATGTAATATAAAGGATAAGCAGTTATAAATAAATGAATTAAAGAATCACAAAGAGCAGGGATGTAGAGAGGAGCTCCTGGTGGACTCATAGCCTTCAACAATGGAGTCAAATTCACCTTTTCTCCTTTTCTATTACATAGACTATTAAATAAAATCATGTTCTGCTTCTTTGCCAAAGATAAACATGTATAGGAGCATGGTGCAGACATACATGGAGGGAAAACTTGCTGGTGACAATAATGACATTATAAGGATTTCATTAGGGTGCCTTGTAGCTTTTAATCTGTTCTTGTAGTTGTTACAACAGCTGCAAATGACATTCTAGAGTGTGACTTTTATACATAATCCAGGTGAACGGACACTTTGAACTCTGACAGACTTCAGTTTGATGTCACTCGTTGTGGGATCTTCATCTTTTTTTCAGTTTTTAGAAAAGAAACTCAAAGAATCAGTTCTTCCTCGTTAATCAGTCAAACATTTCTGATTTTGCAGCATTTGTTATCGTTTGGTGGTCTTTCATAAGGAGGGATTTTCCATGTTAGAAGTGTTCAGCTTAAACATGTAACGCATTCATCTACAGTATTTAAACATATCCTGCTGGTTGCTCACATATTACAAGGTAATGACACACAACATGGTCTAACTGTGGAGGAGGGCTCTTTGGATGAGATGTTTATGATTCATACACACAAAATAAGATTATTTATATTGAACACTTTTTGTGTTTGTGATGTTTTTTATGATTTGAAGATTATTGAATTCATGTTTTTTGCAATTGCTTGTGGGACAAAAAGTGATTTTAGATGAAATGTTATATTTTAGAGTTTAGTTTTTTGAGGGGGTTTGCTGCTGTGGTATTGATTATTGATTATGTATTGTATTGAACTTACTGTGCCTCCCACATGCAGCATCTGTTCATGAGAAGGAACAGCAAAGAACAGAACACACAAAACACACTTCCCATTAATCTACATTTTTTTAAACAGTTTTTTGTTCAAATTTGTTTAAACCAGACCAAAAATAAATAAATACAATTTTAATTTTTTTTTGTAATTTTATTTTAATATCTGAGACGTTTTAGCTCTCAGAAGTAAAGATAAATCTTAAAATACAGTTTGGCTCACAGATGTGAAGTGTGGACGAGGCAAAAAAACAGTTTATATGCTACGTTGTTTTTCTGTACCACTTGTTTAATGTTCTGTATGCTCTTATTTTGGAGGAAATCATTTTTTCTGTGCGCAGACAGAAACAAACAGGGTTAGGTTTGTTAAATTCAAATAATCAATTCAATGGTTTCATTCATCAAGTGCTGACAAAATGTTAATTGATACTTTAATTTGAAAGAAAACTAATTTCCTCCTTCTGATGGAGTTGTGAGTAAAGTGAACTCAGCCATGTTTTAACACTCCCCTGACATCTGTCATTAAAACATGAAGCTAATATTCAGATACAGTTTGGATTTTCTGTTATGTTTACATTTGTTGAGTATTTTTTTTTCTTCTTTTATTTTTGGAAACAGGATCATCAATCACAGGTTTTGTCAATGAAAAGAGTTTCTGCTGTTGGACACTGTTTTTGGCTCATCTTTTCTCACGACAGAAAGTGAGCTTGACTGCAGATATATAAAAAGTATACGAATACACTGACTTATTTTCATAATTACACCACATATTCTACTGGTACTGCTGTTCTCGGGTATTTATTTTTGTTTTTCACATGCTCTCTTTTGGTGAGAAGTTTCAATAAATTCTTCTCTACTGTGAATTCTGGGCATCGTTTGTATGTTTTTTTTTGGTGAGGAATATACAGTATGTGACACTATCCAATTGAGTTGATATAAAACATCTGATAAAAACATAGAATCAGTATATTTTTACTTCTGAACTGGGAGGCGTCCTCTGCTTGTCTCTCGTCTGGTCTGTCTCGGTCTGGATTTGTTTCTTCCTGGTTTCCTCTCCTCTCTCTAAAGGACAAATGATGGATAAAGAGAGACAATACTTAATAAACAGAGAAATTATTCACTGTACAAGAATTCTGATAATAACCTGAAAGAATATATATTTGTCTTTTTATAGAAGATGATTAACAATGCGTCCTGTACTGTAATAATTATTATAATATCGACAAATATGTGTTTACCTTCTGAAATCAATGGGTTCACACAGCATACACAGCCTTTGCTCATCTCTTGTCTCGTCCAATCTGGGTCTGGATTTGTTTCCTTACAAGAAGAGACAATAGTTAATAAACAACCAATTCTGACAATAACGTATTACTATTAATAGTACTTACTGATCAATGAAATAATACATTCATTTACCTTTTGAAATGAATGGATTCACACAGCCTATGCTATGCTCTTGTCTTGTCTGGTCTCGGTCTGGATTTGTTTCTTCCTGTTTCCTCGTTTCTCTAAAAGCCGACAAAGAGAGAATAGTTGATAAACAACCAGCAGATTTAACTGTATGAACTCTGACAATAAGTTAGTAAAAAAGGTAAATGACAGATGAGAAGGATAACAGTATTATTAAAGAGTCATCAGTCTGTGTAAGATTTGTTGTTACATGTTATCAGAATCAGAAATCAGAAAAAGCTTTATTGCCAGGTATGATTTTACATATACAAGGAATTTGTTCTGGTGTCGATAATTGCATGAGAAACATTCTCTAAATATAAATTATTAAAAATTAAAAATATTATATATATATTATATATATTATATATATATAATATATATATATATATATATATATATATATATACACACACAAATATACAAATACAACCTTTCCTGCAGGTCTCAAGGCCCTGGAGGTCAGTGGCAGCAGCGTACCAGATGGTGACGGAGGGAGTGAGGATGGACTCAATGATGGAGGGTGTAGAAGTGCACCATCTTGTTTTTGACAGGTTGATTTTTTTCAGCTGCAGCAGGAAGTACATCCTCTGCTGGGCTCTCTGATGAGGGAGCTGATGTTCAGCTGTGCTCATCTCCATTACGAAATGCGCGTGCATCGGTAGTCATGGAAACATAAATGGGGCGTAGCCTAGGTGACATTCGAGCTGCAGTTCTGCGAAGTGCTCATTTGAACTTGGACTTCCGACGAGTTAGGCTGTTGAAAAGGTCTCTGTCGGAAAGTTGAAATGGACTGGAAAACCTCTCCTGAAAACTAACTGTTGGCTTGTGAGCTGAATAAAAACCCTGGAGAGAAAAGGCTGGACCAAAAATCTACCTGCTGGGAATTACATGCTGTTTTGGAGCCCCGGTTAACCAGAATCAGGCGGTGGATTTTCATTTTAAAAGTAGACTTCTTTATGTTGTGCCAATTTAATAATTCGTGAAACCCTTACATGAATATATATGTATATATATATATAATTTATATATATATATATATTATATATATATATATATATATATATTATATATGTGTGTGTGTGTGGTGTGTGTGTTGGTGGTTGAATGAAAAAAAATAAGTCAACAGAATTTGAACTGGGCTATTAGGAAAACAGTTTTTAGTGACACTCAACGTTTTCTCGGTGTTTCTCGGTGATTATTAGATGGTAGAAATGGACTGAATGTCCCGGGACAGTCAACATATGTGTAGTAATTTAAAAATACTTTATATATTCTATTTAAGACCACCATTTTATTAATAATTTGCACAAATTTATCGATACAAATTTGGCGACCGTTCCATTTTCGAATAATGCCAAAAATACATTATTCTCTGTCACCATAGAGAGAATGGAATGTTTAGGACCAAACCTGTTATTTAATGTCAAATGTAATCATTTAAATTTAAGTTAAATTTAATGGTCACATAGAAACATACAGCTACAGCAGATATTACAGGTATTAAAAAGCACATATAAGTGATACTTACAGGGCCGTTTCTATCTGTTTGCGGACCCAATGCGAGATGCTATTTTGGGGTTCTAATTACGAGATCAGGATCTCGTAATTACGAGATAAGGACAGGTGCCTCATTGGCCACTGCACTTCAGTAAAGTTAGAAAGATATTGGCACTTCCGCTTCCAGGATCAATTACTCTTAATTAAAACGTTGTTAAAACACAAAACACACATATTTTCAACCGTAGTAAGTAATGTGCTCGCACTCAAAACAGCACGTCCTCTCAGGTTGAAGTGTCTGCTCAGACCGAAGGATTTCCCTCCCTGCGCTTAAATTAGTGTGTTTCACCAGCCAATAGGGAGACAGCTGGAGTGTGGACCAATCTTGGGTGTGTTGCTTCGTCGTAGATTGTTTCTAATTTTATATTAGCGGGATGTTTTATATACTATAAATATGCCTTATAGCATACCTGTGTTACGGTAGTTGAGTGGTTAAGTACACTGCTACCTGTTGCATTTTGAACCATGGGACGCCGGTTAGCATCCCGGCCGCCACACTCTTGCGACATGTTATATTATGATTTTAAATTAAAATTAATTAATGACTGTTACAGTAATAGAATCTGTGTAACCAGCTGATTCTCTTATTGTAACATTTAACAAGAGTTGATGGGTGAATAGGCTAGGCTACGTGATTAAAAAGGTATAATATAAAATATGATAATAATGACTTGAGGATAACATTGGTGCATTAGTTAGCCTATTAAACGCAGACACCTGGTGGTCAAAGCCAGTGTTGGTTTGGCTTTCACCTGAAGAAGACTTTGAGCGGGATTCGGAGCATGGCAGCCCACTGAGCGGGAGACGAGATGGATGGCCAAAGACCACAAGTAAGTTCATTTCATGATGTTGCTACAACTCAAAGCACACAGTTCATATAGTTTCAATATGCAATTTGTTTGTATGCTGGCAAGGATGTTGAGGTGACCAGATTTCCCGAATCTAAAACCGGGACACTCTGCGAGCGACCGTAATGTTTGTCATAATTGGCCTGATTAATCAGAACCGTTATACTGTACAGCGGCCGAAATGAATTGCAACAAGTTAGATACATTATGTTTTATAGGATTGTAATAACGGCTCGTTGGCTATGTGATTACTGGGACAGATTGACAGTGTGTAAACTGGGACATTTTAGCGTCCCAGCGGCCCTTTGTCAGGACTAGGGACACGCAACTCAAAATTGACACAGACAGCTAGCAACACAATATAGGAGGTAAGTAGCCTACGTTTACTGCCCAAAAATATGATATGATACTATACATATAATAATAATGATATAATAATGATATGAAACCTTGTATCATCATAATTCTGTCTGTTGTCTGACTCTTTCCTAATTTTACTGCACTGTGACACGAGTACATGTAGACAACAAGAAAATACTTGATTATTCTCCGTGATATGAGTGTCAAAATGATAACTGTAGGCAAGCGCGCATGTTCACGTAAAAACGCATGTGCGTGCACGAGCATTACGGTCGCTCGCAGAGTGTCCCGGTTTTAGATTCGGGAAATCTGGTCACCTCAACATCCTTGCCAGCATACAAACAAATTGCATATTGAAACTATATGAACGATGTGCTTTGAGTTGTAGCAACATCAAGCAATGAACTTACTTGTGGTCTTTGGCCATCCATCTCGTCTCCCGCTCAGTGGGCTGCCACGCTCTGAATCCCGCTCAAAGTCTTCTTCGGGTGAAAGCCAAACCAACACTGGCTTTGACCGCTGGGTGTCTGCGTTTAATAGGATAACTAATGCACCAATGTTATCCTCAAGTCATTATTATCATATTTTATATTAAACCTTTTTAATCACGTAGCCTAGCCTATTCACCCATCATCTCTTGTTAAACGTTACTGTAATAGTCATCAATTAATTTTAATTTAAAATCACGATATGACATGCCGCAAGAGTGTGGCGGCCGGGATGTGAACCGGTGTCCCATGGCCCAAAATACAACAGGTGGCAGTGTACTTAATCACTCAGCTACCATAAGACAGGTATGGTTATAAGGGGTATTTATCGTATATAAAACATCCCGCTAATATAAAATTAGAAACAATCTATGATAAATAGAATCATACGATATCTAAACAACGATAACTCTTTTTAAGATTAATTATTATACATAAATAAGCTGGCATCTTAAATAGGTGACGATTCAAATAGCTGGCTAGTATGGTAAATTGGTGTATTTTAAGAGAGAGGCAGTTTTACAAACAGACCATATACCCGCCCCTCGGGTGCGCGCTCAAAAACGGCGAAGGAACACACCCAAGATTGGGCAAGACTCTAGCTGTCTCCCTATTGGCTGGTGAAACACAGTAATTTAAGCGCAGGGAGGGACATCCTTCAGTCTGAGCAGACACTTCAACCTGAGAGGACGTGCTGTTTTGAGCGCGAGCAGAAAAAATTTGCAAGCGCACAGGACATGTTTTGAGTGCGAGCACATTAGATTTGAGCACGAGCACATTAGATCTGAGCGTGCACAGGACATATTTGAGTGCGAGCTAAATGTTTGTGTCCAAGCAGAAGAAATGTGAGCACAAGCATGTGATGTTTTGAGTCCAAGCACACATTTTGAAAGAAAGCAGCAGAAATCTGAGTACGAGCACAAAATCTGAGCACGAGGACAATAAATCTGGGCACGAGAAGGAGAAATCATGCTCTCAAACTGAAGATGTGCGCTCTTGAATAAATATAATTCTTTCATAGTCCAGTACCTCCTGTCCACGGACCCCCTCTGTCGATCCGGCAGTCATTAGGCATGTACAGTACCTTGGGTTTTACGGTAGCCCCTATCCCTGCAGCCTGTCAATCCGGCAGTCATTGGGGATGTACAGAACCTTTGGTTTGTTTGGGAGCCTCTGTATGCTCAGACCCTCCGGTGATCCAGCAGTCATTGGGCATGTACAGTACCTTTGGTTGTCCGGCAGCCCCAGTTCCCGCATTACGTCGATATTTAAGCTATTGGGAATGTACCGTACCTTTGGTTGTCCAGCAAAGCCCCCGTCCCACAGCCCGTCGTTCCAGCAGTCATTGAGCATGTACAATACCTTTGATTGTCATCCAGCCCCTGTCCCTGCAGCACCTCCTTCAATCCTTTGATCCGACAATCATCGGGCATGTACAGTACCTTTGGTTGTCCGGCAACCCCTGTCCCTGCAGCCCATCCGTCGATCCGGCAGTGATTGGGCATGTACAGTACATTTGATTGTCCGGTTGCCCCTGTCCCTGCAGCACCTCCATTGATCAAGCAGTCATTAGGCATGTACAGTACCTTTGGTTGTCCAGCAGCCTCTGTACACTCAGACCCTTCGTCGATTCGGCAGTTATTGGGCATGTACAGTACATTTGATTGTCTGGTTGTTAGGGCTGGGCACCGAAATTCAGTTCTTTCATGGCACCAACCGAAATGTTTTGGTTCTTATGCGTATCAAAACATGCCTCGTCTTTCGGTACCCCGTTTCCATACCCAGAGGTTAATCATGTGATTATAGATGAGTTCGACCATCCGGGTACTTTACGTTCTTTTGACACATCCGGGCATTTTTAGGTGAAACGACCCGAACAAATGAATGGCAGTCTATTAGAAATTCAGTGCATTACATTTCTGAAGTGTAACCAAATATTATACAGCTATTTATGAAGATCTAATCCCATGGTCAGCCAGTAGACTAGTTATATCAACTCTCTCCCAAGTACTGACTGGCGTCGCTATTTAGAAAAACTGAAATCAATCGCCAATATTGATGTCCCTTCAGTTGTAATGCACATACACAACAGGTTATCCTGCGATTGCAATGAGAAAGGAGTGGTAGAGGCCAAGTTTCCCAAAGAAGAATTTTGATGTAAAGTGAACATTTGAGTATCAAAACATCATACCGAGTTTTATAATGTTTAATATGTTTGCTGAGCAGCAAGACTTGGCTAGCACGCTGCAATCAGAAATACAATTTTTCACCGTTGCTTTTAACCTGAACAGAGTAATGCATGTTTGTGACCTGAAGATAAGACTATTTTCAAACAATCAAAAGGAGTTCAAAGTTGCTCAAGACTTCGTAGGTGTATGTGTGTGTGTGTGTGTGTGTGTGTGAGTGAGTGTATGTTTGTGTTCATGTTCTTTTTGCACTGGAAATAACTTGAAAAAATAAACTCCAATGTGTGAAAAGGATTGTGTAATGCAATTTTAATTTTATTAGAATTGATATTATAAAATAGGTATCGAAAAAGGTATCGTGTAGGAACCGGTATTGAAGTAAAGGTATCAGTATCGGTACTCCATTGATCCAGCAGTCATTAGGCATATACAGTACCTATGGTTGTCTGGCAGCCTTTGTACGCTCAGACAGTCCGTCAATCTGGCAGTTATTGGGAATATTCAGTACCTTTAGTTGTCCAGCAGCTCCTGTCCCCACAGCCCATCTATCCAGAAGTCATTGGGCATGTACAGTACCTTTGGTTGTCCGGCAGCCTCTGTACACTCAGACCCTCCGTCGATCCTGTCCGACAGCCCTGCTCCCCGGAGCCCGTCAATCCAGCAGTCATTGGGCATGTACAGTACCTTGTATGGTACAGTACATGTACAGCATTACCAAAATCATCTTTTATGTTATTGTAATGGTTAATACACCAGTAATACACAACTGAAAGACTGAAAAAAATAGTAAAGCACATTATGCTTTCTTGATTAAGATGTCAAATTATAGTTATTTACTTGTATTTCTGTACAGAAGAACTAGGTTTAGTGGTTGAATGTTATGCTTGTTATGCTTTATAATTTCTGACTTCTCAGAGAAGCCCAGTGAGCCAGCGCAAATTTGGGTATAAAAAGGTGAATTCAGTTTGAAATTCCTCATTGATGTTCAAAGTGGTAAAAAGTTGAGAGCTCACTGAAAATGAATGTCCGCACTAAAGCACTTCATGATGCTGGATGGTCTCTGACAGGTGATAAAAATAAATACAACTAATAATATAAAAATAAAAAAATAAATCTGTACACACTGTACACAGGAATATATAATATTAAAAAAAGCAATATTCCAAATAGATGTTAATGATCCACTGTACCTTCATGACTTAATTTGGTTTTTTTTATCTTACAAATGTAGACGAAAAAACACTTTAGTGTAATCTATTTGGTACCATGAGTAAGAGACAAATGACTTTTCTGCCCAGTTTTCAGAGGATTGTCTAAATCATCCTTCCAGCATTTGGGAAAAACTTGATTCAAAATTATTTAGAGCATAAATTAAAAGACTATTGCTTACAGTTAATTTCTGTACACAGTATGATCAAAATAAGGGAGTATAGATTTGTGAATCTGTAAAGGATCATCAATTCAATAATGTGATGGAGCTAAGTAATTACAAGGATGTTAAATCTTTGTAATCTAAACACTGCTGTTCCATCGTCTGACTCTGAAAGGGAGGCAGTGATATGGCTATTTATTTTAATCAATTAGTCTGGTGTGACTGAACAGCTGTGTCATCACACATGTAGTGAAATGGTGAAGTGAACAACAACAAACATGATTCCAAAGTTATTATAGTACTAAGTCATCTTTAATCAGCTGTCAGATCTCACAATGTCTGGATAAATTTACCGCAAAGTCAATCAATTTTCATCTATAACAAATTCTTCGGCTAGATAAAATGCAAACAACTGACTCTACAAAGATACTCATCAAAACATATATGTTCAGATCCAGTTTGTAACACTTTCTAAACCAAAGAAGCCAAAAGCTTTTTTAAAAAACATTTTACAACTGTCATGAGCAAATGTATTTTAATATCTTTAGTTAAACTGGACATTTAAGCATCTATGTCAAAAACAGAAGAATTAAATTTACACTTCATCAAATATGCCAAAGATGCTGAATCAATGTTTTTAGTAATTGCAAATTAAATTTTTTAATTACTTTTCTGTCTGCTTTGGTGCCAAATGGGCAAGGTTTTGTGGCCAGAAAATTTTGATCCTGATAGTTTGCACAGCAGGGCGTTCCTGTCCGGAAGGTGACTTCTTTTCCTATCATGTATACACTTCTGAGAGACTGTCCCGTTTGTTAGCAAGCAAACATCTAATACATATATTATTATTTCTAGAAAACATGAGCTGTCTAATGCTTGCTTTAAAGCTAAATTATTAACCCTAGCTATTTTTGGGGCATGCTGAACAAATGTTCTTCAGCAGATGTTAAATGTAGTAGCATGTTATGGCTAGAGGGGAAACACTGGAGCCCATGGATGAAAATAAATTTGATAATCCGAATACAAGTAGCTACAGTTAGCAGCTAAGTTGTTAAGCTGTATTTTTTATATTTATATATATATATATATATATATATATTTAAACTATACTTATATTAAAAAGTAATACATATAAAGTGGCTTACTTTATTATTAAAGATGTATTCCCTGATTTTGTTGCAGTGCCTCTGAAGCTATAAACTTTCCTCTCAAACTCGAAACAGCAACATATATGCATGAATCCGCAGCTCTTGTACTCTCTTGCGAAGTGTTTAATCTTCCTTGACTTAAAGGCTAAAACACAAAGAAAATAGGTATTTCATTTAGTTTTGGGATAAAGTTAAAGATAAAGAGTCTTTATGAACACCAACAGAGAAACGCCACGCTGTTACTGCAATCAGATTCTTCCAGAGACTTTCGACAATCAAAGAAGACACTGTTATTTTAATATTTAATATGTCTTAACTTTTCTAATGAAAACACAGCGGTCACTATCTGCATCAAACCAAAAACCAAGCAGACTTTTCTGGGGGGAAAAAACAAGCAAAAAAACAAAACAAAAAAAACAAAAAAAAACAGGATAAAACAAACACAGATTTATTGGCAGCTCTGACATCAGAAACATTAAACGCATCACAGATCGTTTTCATTCTCATTGTGTCAAACATGCTGACGATGCAACAAACCCAACAAACACACACAGGCATCAATACACGCAGTGAAAACTGAAGGAACGTGTACAAACCGCAGGCATCAGAGAGATTTCACACACAAGGTTTCCAAAAATAAAAGCTCTTAGAGGTACTTGGATTTGATTAGCTGTTTTGATATAATTGGGCACGAATACAACATGATGACTTCTGGTCTCTTTTCCCTCTGCTTATAGTCTATAATCAATAATGCATTAAAATATTCAGTAGCTCACAAACTTTACAGAGGACCAGACAGAAGAGTTAACAGGCACAACATGACTCTTCAAACAGTGTAAACTTTTAAAGTGAAAAATCACTAATCAACTACCATTTCAAGAAAAACATGATTCAACATTGAAAATGAATGTAATGTAATGTCCGATACACCTGTGGCACGACTAAATACTGGATTTAGGCAAACTTATTTTTAAACCTCAAATCAAATTTGAGAAATAATGATAAGCAACATAGACATAAAAAAAGACTCAGATAGAAGTTGTCAAATTGTTTCAGAAGATTGTCACAATTAAAAGGCATTGGTTGAAAATGTCCAGGAAAATGTGAGGCGCACCACTGTTGTGTTTTTTATTTTAGTTAATTGTGTCCACTAGCTTTATTTAATCAAAGCTTATGAATGATTCATTGTCATGTTTCTTTTTTTTTTACTTAATATTTTTTGTTATGTAGTTCTATTAGTTGCCAGTCATCTTCATCAATAAGGCCGTATTACATTTATAGTAATTTTCTTCTAAGTCGCAATCTAACTCAACTTTTGCCAAAAAACACATAGAAATCAACACTTGGTGAGCTTTTCAAAATACATGGATAAGACATTTTAAAGCTGCGCTAATAAATATTTTTATACTAACAATGGATTGTGTATCGTGAAAGGTGACACAAACCTACAGAGAATAATGCAGCACAATACAGAGCTTTTTAGCCTCTTTTAGATAACTGTTTTGGTTTTTACCACACATTTAGTGTACGGTCTCATCAGGCAGGAAGTTGTGTCCAGCAAACATGCTTTGATAAAGTGTAAGCTACCTGTTGAGCACCAAACAGCAGACAGATAGTTAGCCAGTAGCCACATAATTATAGGGAGTTGGTAGAGATCATCAGATCATCATCATCAGATGGACAAGAACCAGAATCCAATGGAATGTGTCTGCAGCTGTTTAACACGTTAGCTTTAACAACTTGATATGTCCGACCACTTTGTTCCACCAAAGTGGTCAGAATTTCTTGTTTCAGTTAACTGCATCTACTACTACTAATGACTAAGGTCCAAGGTCAAGTCCTTCATCAACAAAAGTTGGAGCAAAGGGAAAAAAAATAAAAAAATAAAAATAAAAAATGTTTTCAGAGGATCTCATGAAGTGTTTAGAAATATGTAACTTTTAAATTACTAAAATATAAGATCAGCTAAAACAGAGCGACCAAACCTAAAGAGATACAGTATTTTCAGGGATCATTATCGCAATTATGCTGCTTAAGGAACCGGGAGAACACGCGAGTCATCTCTTTATGTCTATAGAATTAGCAAATTAATAGCTTTTGATATGGCACTGAGATCAGCTGTTGGCAGACAACTCCGCTTGCAAGGCAGTTTTTCTTGGAGCGAACAGCATAATGAGGTTTGGGTTTGTCAAAAACAAATGCTTGTTTGTGTCATGTAGTTTTCCTTTTTTTATTTTTTTATTTGGCACACTGGCTGAGTTAATATAGGTGACAATGAGGTGAAGCCAAAGCTCTATGACACAGGATTTGTTTCTGGATCCAGACAATGAATTGTTAAAATGAGCACAGCAGACATTAATAAGCCACACACAGTATACTAAACATTACTGCTGACCTATTTGGCAGCCACTGGTTTTAGTAAAACCAACCTGCAGTAATCCTAATATTATGCAGCTGTGAGCTGGAACTAAACCTGTCGCTTGGCTCACGAAGGACAAAATAAGGATGTAGCTGCCAGCAGGTGGCAGGCAAGCAGATCATTTCCTCGATTTTTAGTGCACCTCAACTTGGCTCAAGATTTTTCATGAAGTAAGGCAGATCAAGATGTTACTTGATATAATGAAAACTGTTGAGCTGCACTTAAAACAAAAGAGATCACCTTGGGCTTGAAGCTGATTTTTGATATTTAATATTTTCGTTCTTTCTTTCTCTTTCTTTCTTTTTTTTTTTTAGCTGTGCTCAAGCGTAGCAACATGGTACAAAACATGCAGCCTTTTAATCTTAACTCAGGTGAACTTAGTTTCAATGTAATGTGATTTCATGAGGTTTTCTGCACAGAGACATTAAATGGTCTGCTGTTTAATGAAAAATAAAGTGTTAAGCAACAAAACACAAAAAGAGAGACTAATAAACTTTTACTTCCTGTGTTGAACCAAAAAAAGTTCAGCGCAAAGAAAAATCCGGCTTCTACTGAACTTCTTCAAGAGTTTATAATAGTGTATTTTCTTGTTAGAGACACATTTATTGGTAAATGGAAATTTTGGGGTTAATTTGACAGTTGAGCTTTAGAGCACTATAACGATTAAAAAATAAAAATGAAAATTTCTTTCGACAGACGTGAAAAATTTGAGACGCAAACAAAACGAGAGAGGAAATACAAAGAATGTAACAAAAATATGACAACACAAATAATAATCTATGCTTTACATTTCTTTTAATATAAATAATTGGTCACTTTATATTCTAACAACATTGGTCATGTATGGGGCCTTAAAGCGATATTTCACTTTGTTTGATTATCTGTGATGAAGAGATGACAAGTCGAACATTAAAATCAGCTGCCCTGAAAAGCTGACCTTTTTTTTCCAATCAGAAAAGTCTATTTTTATGATAATGACGCTGATTATACAATTATCCACACATAAGCTTTTTCAGTTAATCTATACTGACCTACAGTACATGACATGTTTGTTCTATCTATCTCTAAAACAGCTATTATCTTTTCTATTTAGGCTGATTCCAATTATTTTGTTTTCTGCAAAGTTTAGCAAGTTGACACTGCATCCCCAGAGCAGCCGATATTTTTAGCCGACCTTTCTCAAACTCTCACTCAGATAAAAGTCTGTTCCTCCACAGTGGAATAACGCTTTAAAAGCCAAGGCAGTAGGTCAGTTTGGAACAATACATCTATCCTGGTCGAGGAAACTCTATTAAACTCTCTTAACTCTCTTTTTTTTTCTTCTCTATTCCACACATGTCATGCTGTACCCATATTCATACAATGTAAATGGCGTACTATCCCAAAATGTGTAGTCAGCCAAATTTGGCATCATCTTTGGCGAGAGTTCTAAGAAGTATTTGAAGAACTTTTGTGTCTGTTGATCCATTCAGGTTCCAGTGAACTGTCCCAAGCAGGTTTGATTAATATAATTATAGATAGATATAATTAGCTAAATTACAAAGCATCAATGTTGTTACTGTGAAAATATCCAAACAATGCTATGTCTAATCTATAATTTTTCTATAATCTATCATATCTATCAATCTATCATTATCTTCTATGTACAGACAGCAACAAAAAAAAGCACAGCTGGGTAGGTTTTCTGCTTGGTCAGTGGGTGTTTTTTTTCCGATAACTGCATGTCTCCATAGTGTTGTCATCAGCTCTAGAAACTACTCAGATGAAGACTGCAGGTTCTCCTATTTGTTGAATATCAACATTTATATCAAAAATGATTATTTATACACACATAGGCTACTTACCCTCTTCTGCTTTGTGTCAGGGGAATCTCTACGTTGGTTATTGTTACTCTAAGCCTAATATTCATCTACACAGCTCGGTGCTGATTCAGATATTATAGCCTAACAAAACATTCACTGATGAACCTGAATCAGAAACAGACATCACAGCTGACAGGCAGCTTGTATGTTCCTCTCACTCTGGTGTCAGAGACCTTCAAGATGACACCACGGCCAACACAATTTGGTCTAAAAGGTCTAAAATCTGAAAAATGACCATGTGTGCCAAATATGGGTCCAGCATCCATGTGTAAAACAGGAGAAGAAGAAAAAAGTACAAATAAAAACACACTGGTCACACAGTTGCTCAACCTGGTCCAAGAGGAAAGAATTCAGGAGAGGATCATGACTTACACAAACACAGGCTGATATTAAAGTCTGGATGACTTAACAAGAAGCAGAATAATTCCCCCACAGTAAAATGTTGAACAGATCAGACTTTAAAGACTTCAAGTGACATCTCTAAATCTTTTTGCCTGTTTAGATCCTTTTAATCGTTCAAACCACTTACGAGCAGAGAAACTGGGAGTGTGCAGAGCTTAATTCCCGGGATGCATGTTTGAACCGAGGCACATTATGCATCTGACAGTGATGAAACTGTCCCCTCCTGCTTTAATTTCCTCCTAAACGGCGCCCAAAGTCAAGACAGGTTGAGACTGTATTACCTTGAAAATCCACTAGAGGGGGACAGGGTTGTTTCATTGGCAGACAGATTGGGAGGAAGGAAAAAGGGAGGAAAAGAAGGAAACAAGGAGCAGAAGATGGTTAAAGGTTAGTTTTGGGTGAACAGAAGATGAAGAGACATGCAATCAAAGATGACAGAGAAAGTAAAAAAAAGGAGGGAATGTGGCGAGTAGAAAGGACGGACGACAGAGGAGCGCTGATCGGTTCCTGAATCGCCTCTTGATCTAACATGCACATTTCTTCTCATTGGGCTGCCCATCGGCAAGCTTTGTGGCCCCGTTCCCGTTGACGGGCTCAGCGGGTGGTTTGTCGACGCACTGCTCCATCCTCTTCATGACCAGGTCCAGCAGTGTTATCACTGCCTTGTCCACCTCTGCTCCTGTCGCTGCACTCGTCTCAAAGTACGGGATTCTGTAAGGCACGATAACAAAAGATCTGTTTGAAGAAGGTTTCATTACAACCGAACTGAAACAAATACTGTATTGCTGTATTATAAATGCCTGTTTCAGTGGGCATAATCATAAATGACATGATTTTAACACCACAACTTCTGAAGAGCCGAGTCTTTCACCATGAACACATCTTGAGCGCCACTCCAGATATTTTTACACTGCTGTGTACAAAGACGGCCATATTGATCTCTCGGTTTATTAATCTGTTTACTCTGTTTAGCAATTAGTTCTACATCAATACTGTCTCTTTCTCTTAAAGGTCCCATGTTGCAGGAAGTCAGATTTCCATTTTTTTAAATTACACAACAGGTCTAGGTGCTGTATAAACACTATGGAAGTATCAAATTGCTCAGTTCACACAGAAATGCAGTCGTATTCAGAAACTGTCTTTAAACGAGCCATCAGGACTTTCATATGGTTGTGATGTCACAACTATTTAGCCACACCCCCCCCCCCAGCTGTCGGAGCAGGTTACTTGTGGTTGACCTGGCTGTACGTTGCCCAGAAAACTAACTTACTAAAAATAATTATTGGTTGTAAAAGCCCCAACCTGTTTGTTGTTTCTGTCTTTATTATCGCGTTTTGAAATCTGTAGATAAATTAAAGCTTATACTTTTAACTTGCAGTATCTGATGTAACTTTTTGAAGTTCCCCGGAGAGTTTCATACTTCCTGGACCAGCAGTTTGTGCTGGCTAGCTGGAATGACACCGGGAAATAACTTTTACCGTGTCTAACAGGAAGTCATTTACTAAGAAAGCAATGCACACAAGTCACATACTGTGTGTCTGTAATGTATCTGTTTAACTTACTGCTTATGGTAAAGGAAGACGGCTACAAATCTCATGATATCATTGAATTTAGGTCTTTTTCCTTTGGTCTGTTAAATTCAGAACACATATTTGTCATTGCTTTACGTAGATTTTTACTGCGAAATGAAGAGTGCAAGACAAAAGCAGTTGAACTACCAGTTAAGAGATAGTTGAGATGTTAATTGGTATCAAGTGACACAGCAGTTTTTAGTCCTTGTGTTGTGTGAGACGTTTTATAACCGTGTCACATTTTCTAGGCAAATCAGGACTGTGTGGAGCGTGAAGTGACTCAAGAGACCAGAGATTCAGATGAAGTGAACTTTCTCTTGACTCATCATGAGACTGATAACTGCTGCCTACACAGTTAATGCAGCCCCGCTAACAGCGTTACAATCATTTGTGCCTCTCTAATAGTGAGACCTGTCCCATTTTCAGGCATTGTAAGGCTGAGAGCATACAACCAGCTACTACTACATCCATGATATAAATATATTAAGAGTTTCTAAGAGAAGTATGAAGTTATTCCATTATTTAAGGGCAAAAATAACAAATACACAGTCTCATCACTTTAAGCCGAGCTCTGGGAACATCCATTAGACAGTGGTTAGCTGACCTGAAAGACTTTAAATTACATAACATAGTGGTTATGACTGAATTTTACTATTTAATAAACATCACAGGTGGGCAATTAAGTCTAAAGCAAAAGTGAAAAGAGCATATGAAATATTAAGTTAAGTCAAGAAACATTGTCTTAAGTAATCCTTTCCCCAATTAAAATATATGCAACAAAAAGAGTAAAAGCAAACCTACCCGTATTTATCAGCCAGCTCCTTGGCCTGTTTCTCCTGAACCTCCCGCTGGTCGGCCAGGTCCGCCTTGTTTCCAACCAACACAATATCTGGATTCTCACAGTAGGCATTGGCCTGTAGCTGGCCTGGAAATTCCAAACACAAATAAAAACAACAGCAAACAAATGAGATGTGCAGATTTATTTTTACACAGCTGAACGTGTAACACGTACATCAGGAGAATGCTGTAGAGTCACCCTAAAGCTAAATTAATACAGGATCTAAACACAAAAAGAAAACATGACACTTACTCATCCAGTTTCTGACGTTGAGGAAGCTCTGCTGGCTGGTGAGATCAAACATCAGCAAGAACCCCATGGCATCCCGGAAGAATGCCGTTGTCAGGCTGCGGAACCTGGAACACACAGGAAAACGATTTTTCTCTAGAAATATGAAAGATATTCATCACTTCTACAACGGGGCTCAGGTTTTTAGTCGTTCAAAACTTAATAGAAATATTATCTCAACTGTAATGCAACCAAGTGCAAAAGTCACTTGCACATTTCAATAGCGTTAAACTCATGCGTCTACGCTGCAGGAAAATTGCAACAAAAAGGAGTCACAGTAGAAGAAATAGTCCAAAGAGTGGCTTCAGTTCATGAAGAAAGATGACAACAGTGCTCATAAATGTCTGCAAAATGATAATGTTGATGATATGTGAGTAACAGTGGAAATACCAGCAATACACTAAAACACAAGCTTAAATTCCAGGAATGCCATGTATCTGCTTTACAACTGGGGTAAATATAATATGTTATAATAACATTAGTATCATTCAGCCTGAGTCAGACGATCATAAAACAGCTGCATTAATGCTACAAACCTGTGTAGGCCTACTGTATTTTTTTAAAACGAAAATGAAAACTGATGCAAAACGATCATTCCCACCAATCATGAATCATATTGCAAACATACTATAAAGAAAATACATGATTGTTTTGCCATTATTGTCCAGCCCTAGTGGTATTTAGCAATTCCAGACTCTCGGATGTTGGTAGAGTGAAATCTTCAGGCGAACAGAAACAACTCCACATGAATGACAATGCAACAGTTTGCTAACAAGTTATTATACCTGTTTTTTTTGTATGGCCAATAAAATTCAGACTTTCAATCAGGGCAAAAACAGCTGTAATGCTTAGCTATGATTGGCTTAACGACAACAGTTAGTGATGAGACTTTGTGAAGTAGTCTGCTCAGTGACATGCTGGCCTTCTGGGTGTGACACCAGACAAGGAGCTTAACTTTATGTAAACATTACTGATGAAGCTTTATTGGCAAATATGTAACAAGCAAACAGATGGAAAAAACGACTAGGTGCTCAATCAAAATGGTTAGTTTATAAAAATAGGAATTTGCTGCGTTAAACTGAGCTGAAGGAATGTAGTTGAAATTATGTAACTAGCAATGACTCATCCTGCAATGAGTCATCGCGGGCTTTTACAAACACATTCAACAGATCAAGGCCAGATCCAATTACAGACTGCACACATATATGTGACAGACACATGTATATATGGGTAAGAAGACACACATATACACTTATACACACACATATGTCACTGGGACTGATCTGTTGTTTCTCCCTTGAAACATTCAATCTGAATACACCTGCTACATTTCAGTTTACAATCTTTCACGTTTTGAGTAAAACCCAACAAGCCATATGTTAGACTATGACCACGATGTGGCAATGTGACATTTTAAGGTCAGAATAGAAAAATGAGATGTCAATCAAGCAAAACATTCTTCTTCAGTCTTAATATTTTCTTTCCATCAAGACACACTTGTGTTTCTAAAGAGACACTCAGGTTTTGTGTAAAAAAGTGGACTCAGTATAGAGCAATGTGAGCAGCCAGTTGTAAAATGGAAAAATAAAGACTCCGTCCCAGTATGACGAGCAGCCCACCTCTCCTGTCCAGCTGTGTCCCAGAGCTGAAGGTGAACCTTGAAGGTTTTCCCTGTGGTCGTCCCATTGGGGTTGGATGCCGTGTACACCTGAGGAGAAACAAACAACACTTTGTTTAGTGTTTAGTTCACGGAGGATGAATGAGGGGTGTTTCTTTCTCATTTGGAGAAATGGAATGAACAATTAGTAGAAAGACCTCTCGGCGTAAAGCATCACAATTCAACAGCCTCCAGAATGACCATAAAGTTGAAGCAACACCTCTCTACATCAGCTTCAAAGCATCTGAACATAATAACCTGTATAAAGAGGGGATTTATTGCAGTCACAGGCATTTTAATGTCGAATATCAATCATAAAACTGTCATCTACAACACTCTTCACAGTCCAATCAAACAAACAGGTAGATTATATGTAATCAGGGTTATGTTGTTAGATTGCAAAAATCAGCCCAGATTATGTTGAAAATGTGTGTTCAGATTATAGTTACATTACCAAGGATTATGTCTTAAATTACACCTCTCAGGTTGCTAGTTGTAGTAATGGTGACCTAACTAATGTTTGTTTTTATTGTTAATGATGATTCATGGATAATGTTTTTATTCAATTTTATTTACATTAAAAATGGAAGATAAACATGTTGAGCGCTCGTCAACGCAGCCTTTGATTAAAAACATTAGCAGCAATATAGTGGTCCCTCATTTATCGCGGGGGATGCGTTCTAAAAATAACCTGCAATAAACGAAATCCACGAAGTAAGGTTAACAATTATTAAGGCCGTAAAACCCCTAACCACACACTTTTATACACCTTTTTTACAGGCATTTTGTACAGTACTCCCTTAGCCAATTTAGGACGCAGAACACAATGCGCGTTCATACTGTACAGTACGCTGTAAAAAAAAGAATGCAAAATTACACAAAAAAAATCCGCGAAACAGCGAGTCCGCAAAAAGTGAACCGCGTTATAGCGAGGGACGACTGTACTTCATACAAGTCATTTGATTAGAACTTTGAACATATTTGCAATGAACATGTTTTGAGATGTTTAAAAGACAAAAAATAATGTTTGTAGAACTCAGGGTTTTGTGGCTGCGTCCATTTTTTTTTTGTGATTTGTGTATATATAAAAGAACAGTATAAGATGCAATATTTTCAATGTTTGATTTTGAAGTAATCCAAAAGTGTTCAGATGGGATTCTATTTGTATTGTAATACAACAGATTTTGTTACTAATTACTAATTGAATTCAGTAACTGACTATATTGCAAAGTAACTCCACCGATCCTGCAAATACGTGCAAGAAGAGCTGAAAAGACTGCATGCTCTTTTGAACTCTCGGTTGTTGTTTGACGACGTTTATTATGAGATGTGAAGTCACGGGACTCGTCTGAACAGTGTGCTGATTCTACTGAGTCCAGTCTGCTCTGCCTGCTGACTAGCTAACGCTAACTGGTCGGCTGTCTGCAGATATCAGGCTGACGTCAAGTAGTGTGGGATTACCTGTATTTTTTTAATATGCATAACAATGACAGCCTTGCAGGTGGTGCAAGATGTACAGATATTATTCTCCTTCCACTGTCTTTTTGTTGATATGATGTTTCAATAATGTTTTACGGTTGTGTTTGGGTCATTGCCAGTCTCAAAAAGGTTTAGCTATGTTGCATATTCATGGAAGATCACTTTGAAAGGTTGTAATTCTGTTTTCTTGGCGGCAGCGGAGGGGAAAGATTGTTGGTGTGACACATTTCTACAATTGTAAAACCTTTCGTTAAAGTATTATAAAGCACTTGTGCAGTGTTTCAGTATCTGCACAGCCTTTAAACTCAAGGATCTGTTACTAACACAGAACCTCCAGGATCATATTTCATCATCTCATCGGTACGTGAAGAAACATGGCACCAGTAACACCCTCTCCACCACTTTACTGTTGCGAGTATCTCAGCTGGTCTGACTAACAGACCAGCAGTGATCTGGACAGCGATCCTGACTCCTGTCATGATGGACTGTCGTGTGCTGCAGCTGGTTGTGTTTGAGACTCTGCGGGAAGCCTCGGGCGTCATTCACACCTCTGACTCTTCCAGATGAGACACTCTGTCACGTTCTCCGACTCTTTTAAAGCAGCGTTCACGCCGATCGAGTTCAGAGCACTTAGTCTGCACTCTGGAGTGTTTTCAGTTCAATTTTCCAGGTGATAACTGACTCTCAAGTTACGATGGCACTTGTATAATGTGACAGTGTGAGTCCTCTTTAGTGAGACCTGTGGTGCAGTTTGTTCTTGGGGTATTACATCTGTGATACATCCATACCTTTCTTTGCAGAGTATAATCACATTTGTGAAGTGAAAAAAAACTTTTCATAAGCATCAATGTTAAATGTCTTCACATAAACAGCTCTGCAAAATAAAAATAAAAATACAATATGAAGGTAACATTAATGAAATCACCAAGTATCCCGAAAACTAAACATGCTGGAAAAAGGATGGGTGTTCAAGGTATGGCAGGTCTGAATAGGACTGGACTGCATACTGTATTTTTTGCAGTAACAAAGCCTAACCTAAACATCTAAGAGAAAAGTAGATGGCTTTGAACTAGGAAAGAAACAAAACTGCAAATATAGATATTTTTATTATGCTGAATTGCAGTTTTTCCTGCAGAAAGGTAATATATCTATAGGTAATCAAATAACCCCCCCCCCCCCCCAGAAAACAAGATAAAACAGATAAAACGTATTAGAACTGGAAAATAGTGGTGACTTAAGAGATGTGATTTAGAGGATGTTACTGATTCTGCAAATCTCTACAAGCCCTTCAGGGGGGGAGATTCAAGCTGAGAGGCTCATTTTTTGTCTTCAGCCGAAAAACAATGCAGGGAGCTGCGTTGGTGGTGACATAAAATCTTATCCAGGAAATCCAGCTTGAGTAACGAATGAATGTAATGCTCACAGAACGGATTTTTACTACTGAAGTTGTCATGGTGGCATTTGCTTTATCTTTTGCTTTGACAGAAAAATGGCACTCCTCTATGGAGGTCAACAGAAGCCAACGCGGAAGCACCAAAACCAGCAGTTTCTCACATGTCCACTTGAGGCTGGCTACAAAACAAATCAGTCTCCTTACTGTAAGTCCCCATGTTGAAATGTCCAACTTCACAGCAGAAATAAACATGTTTACAGCCTGGTACAAAAAACTGTTTTGGTCTCTATAGCTAATTTCCCCATCCACAACAACTGTACTGAGGGTGAATTTTTACAGGACTCAAAGTGGCTCAGAAACCTCTGGGTGATGCCACACTTACATTGTCAATTCTATATACTGTCAGTCGTTACAAAGCAAACCACCAGGAATGTGCATTTGCATGCAACAGCCAGATGATGTTCACCTTACTGAAGGAATGCATTGTTTTGTCGGCGCACCCTGCATTAACACCTAAGCTGTTGTCAAGTCCTATTGTCCTACAGGATACACCTACTACATGACACATGTTTAGGCCCAAACCTCTTTGGTTAGAGTTGAAAAAGTCATGATTTGAGTTAAGGTACATGTACGTTCACCCAGGAAGTTATCTCATGAAGTGAATTGGGTGTTTAGTTTGAGTCCATTAGCTGCTTCAATCATAATCAATACAGTCTTTAAATAAAAAAAAATATGTTCACTATATTTATCTCAATGTGCAGAGATTTGGCTTCAGCACAGCTTACCAGAACCATCTAATAAACTTCCTGTTTGGGAGTCATGTGACTTTTGTCTGGTTCGGTGGCCCTGAGGACGAGCCACTGACATCATTGAACTACAGCTGTGATCACACATGTCTGCTTCTGTTTGACTCTTGAAAATGTGGTGTGATCTTAACACACACACACACACACACACAGACAGACACACAGAGGAGGTGAGGAGCAATGATCAATCCTATGAGTCATCCGGAGCAGTGGGATTAAAGCGGCATTGTCAGTAAAGTATATCCGTCGTGCGAAGGACTGACCAAACCAAAGCTCGCCCACTCTCTGATTCAGAAAACTGCATCTTACACTCAGACGTCTGGATTTATTTCATGAAAGATTACAGCAACAGAACTAAATCTTATTAACAGTTTAAAGCGGGTACTCAATCCTTTGAGTATGAAATATACACTAGAAAGGTGGCTGTCAAAGTTATTACACCAGTTATTGTTCATTTAATGTGGAGCTGCAGCTCACTGCTGCTCTGTGCAAAGTTACAAATCTGTTCCCTAAAACGCACTATTTAACACATCCTAAACAATGCCATGGACAATAGCAGCAACAGTATTTTCACCTAAAACAAAAATCAATACCAATGTAAGCATTATACTATATTTAGAATGTCTTTACCTTGCCATCGCACAGCCCTTTCCAATGGGAAGCTGAAGTGTTTATAATAGTCTCTGCTCTCTTCAAAGCCAACAGACTTCATTGAAAAAAAGCATTATTTTAACTTGCATATATTTTTTGTCAATTAAGTCAGGTGGCTTTGGAAGTAGATATATATAACTGATTTTTTTAGTGGTTAAAATATGTTTTGTTGCCAACCCCATCCATGGCAGTGCTATGCTAAGGTCCTCCTGTCTGCTTCTATTGTAGGTAACAGACTGACTATGGATAATACGTCATTCAACCCCACTTAAAAAACAAAACTACACTATTCCTTCCCCTGGACCAGGACATCCCTACTACCAGACTTTGACACATTCTGTCCATATGCTCTTATTGGAACTTTAAACAAGTTGGCTGATGCTCATATCAGACTCCAGCAGAGATGAGGAACAGACTACAGAGTTCTTCTTCTTTCTAACTCCACACCTGCTGAGTTTTTCTTTCTCAAACAGACAAAGCAATTTATCAGACTTCACACAGTTTTCATTTTAACCTTCAGTACAATGGTTTCCAACCCTGCGGTCAAGGTTTTTCTTGAAACGTTGGGAACCATTGCTCTAACCCATGATTGCCCATGACAGCATCAGAGATTGAGGCAAAGAACCACAGATGTTTCACTTTAGCAAACTGGAATAGCAAAGACGGAACTGCCATTTATTAATACCACAGTAATTATTATGTTAGAAAGTACCATCCAATCATCTGACTGATAATTGATCCTGGTATATTGCTGGATCTGACCCAGGTTTGAGCTCCCTGTACACGTTAGAATAATGATTGTGACTCAGCTCAGCAGCAGCTGTGAGAGAAAAGCAGCAGAAAATCCAGACCTGACCTGACGCACTGTTTTTTCTTTGATAAGTACAGCCCAAAGAAAATGCCTGGGCAAATGACACCGTAACTATGGCAACCGAGTCTGCATCATCTGTGTGTAAAGTGAGTGTGCGGAAGTTGTTTAGTTGAGATTGAAGTTAAGATGTTTAAAACACAAATATCTCAAACATACCAGACCCACGCACACGCACACACACACACACACCTATTGCCTTGGATCAGAACTCACCACTCTCTTTTCCCTGAAGTCGATGCCGACTGTGGTGATGAACTTGGGGTTGAACTTGTTGTCTGTGTATCGGTAAAGGAAGGTGGTCTTCCCCACGCCGGAGTCCCCCAGGGCAAGGAGCTTTATAAGGTAGTCATAATCCCCATCAGTCATAGTGATGACCGCAATAAACCTGTGGAGAACAAACAACATATGTTAACATAGAGACACACACACAGAAACTTGTAGCTGAAATTTGTACAGGCACTCTGGGTATGTGTGTGTGTGTGTGTGTGTATGTGTGTGTGTGTGTGTGTGTGTTTTACTACCCACTGCTGAGTAATGGGACTGTGGTCAGGGGGTCGTCCTGACCAGAACATGACTTTCTGGGAAAATTGTAACTTTCTATATGTGTGCTGGCATTAAGTGTGTGTGGGAAAGAGAGTGTGTCTTTACGTCGGAGTATAAGATCGAGCAAACAAGCAAGAGAGAGCACTGAGTTGTAGTCTGGGGTCTGTTTGCCTCATGGCTAAATGTGGTACATTTAGAGAGAGGATCATAAGACTCTAATTCACTCAGCTGAGAGGAAACACGTATAACACTGTGCTTTATTACAGCGAGAACACTGATTAACCAGGAGCTCTGATCTCCTCACAATAAACTCCCTGTACCTCATAGAATGGGGAGTGACCTATTCACTGATCTGACAGAGGAAAAGATAGTACTACACTTTATTTAACCAGCACTCAATCCATAACATATCTCGAATCACAGTTAGGTTTGTATAGCTATTTAAAGTTATCTAGAAAGTTTAGTCACACAAATGTTACATTCGTTTTTGCATACATGTTTGACTTCTTCTTCTTTTATCCCCGTACTACCTAATGTAAGAAGCCATTCAATGTCTTGCTCAACAACACACAACATATCAGAAGAAGCCAATCCATGTCCTCTACCATCCAAACTAGCAATGGTTGTCATACTGTATATACATACACATATTTACTGATGTGATGTTTTAAGCAGCCTTTTACAAACACCATTACCCATAAACCCATAACATGACTCACTAACTTACCACAGTAACATGCAGTTAGCAACTTTAGAATATTTACATGCTGTAGCAACCGATAATGTAATAAAGTCCAATAATGTAATACTTGCCAATGACGTAATAATTTGGGCCATTTTAAATGTAATAAAACCAATAACGTGATAACATTTTGCCAATAATAATCAAAATAATGACATTATTGGCTGGTCATCATGTTATTGGTGTAGCATTCAAAAAAATGTTGTTCAATAATACAGAAATAGGATTGCATTTCTTGGAAATAAAATATTATTTTGCAGTTTTTGTGCAGTTTGCTCATCAGAAATAGATATAGTGGATGGCATAGTCGTCATATTCATTAATGAAAGTGCTATGCAGCACTCTCTCCTTAATTATGGTTGTAAGAGCCAATTTGAGAATACAAAATCTTTATTTAGAATATTGTTTTTTGCTTAGATATGTAAATTCATAATTTCATGTATGGAGGATTATTCTTTCATTCATTACTGTGACGTGCATATGGTAGTTAGATCACGTAGTGGAATGTGCTAGAATACAAGAAGAGAACAGTGGTCATGTGACCTACATGTGTTTGCTCAGTGTTAGATGAAAAAGTCTAATCAGTGTTGTTACTAAGTTATTACATTGGCATGTTATTACATTATTGGTTTCTACATTCGTATACCATTGGTGGTACCTGACCTCCCTCTAGTGGTACTTGGAAA